>NC_065451.1:71491995-71699704 GCF_917563875.1 Diabrotica virgifera virgifera
GTTTGACTCTAAGGCCACAACTTTCACGTTGCAGACCGAGTCAAGGGGGTTCCGTACTTCAACGCTTGTCTTTTTAAAGATCCAATCAGGCCAATCAAAGCGAGCGTGCCTCTGAAAGTCTTCGTAAGAGTTTACTCCATCAAAACTCGTCATCCTGACCGCGCTGGGGGGACCGTGCCATGCGTCGGTTTGGGTACCGCATTCCACGGTTTTTTTGGCTCCCATATCAACCTGGGTCTCCTTCTCTATTAACAGTTTCTCTACTGGTTCCATTGAGTTCTTAACCAGCCAGTCTTTCACCAGATCCATCTTCTGGAAAGAATGTCTTTTTGCGAGGTTCTTACACAAGTCCTTAATGGGCTTCGGTGTGGTAGTGTGCTCTTTAACTAGCGAATCAAACTTTAAAAGCTGCTTCGATATGTCCGCAAGGTAGTCGAGTAACTCGATTGCCTCATAGCATGTCTTCTTTTTGTATACTTTTTCTTCCGGCTTGTCGCCGGTGGACATTTTTCTTTTAGTATAAATGGCTTCAGGGGGGTAGTTTATAGAACTCCTCCTCTTAAAGTGGTCTGTTATCCTTCCAGATTCACCGCTCTGGTCGCCCGCGTTTTTTTTAATTGTGTATGAGCTCATATAGGTCCCACGAGTAGCAAGGGAACTAGTTTTTTCGCCACCACAGAGCCCCGCGTGTGGTGGTAAGGCTACGTTGCAACGAGGTTTCGCCAGGTGCCCCGAGGGAACCGTTCATGGCCACGTATCGTGTGGTCATCCATCCTTCGGCACGGTGTCCCACACCTTGGATTACGGATTTTTTATTGAGGTTTTCCCCTCTAGGCTTTTTCTCACGGTTGCCTCCGGGCGCAGTGGCAGTCTGTATCCACAGTCTGCCTGGAATTTCCGCGCAACTGCTGCTTCCCCAGCTACGCGGGATTGGGTTAGGGATGTGGTGGGAGAAGTGGTTAGGTGGAGGTAAGACATGTCGGCTACATTTAGGGTGTGATGGTCATTTTAAAGAAAATGAAGAGAGTTTGGCGGAGGTCGAGGAAAACCTCGACCCCCATCCAAGTGGGGGGAGACGATCAAAGCAAAGAGGGGTTTGTGTAGCCGCAGGAAAGTTGGAAGGTAGACAAAAACGCTGAAGGCGAAGGCGCAGCAACTGCTCGCCCCAGTTGCTGCGCCCTCTAGCGTCCAGCGGCGGTGTCCGGCGCCCACCCAGTGCACAGTCGCTGGACGCTGGGACTGTATTTGGTTTCGCTGGTCGTGCCCTCCTCACAAAAACAGAGACCAAGACCAGTTACTCGGCCCTCCCACCAACGTCGAGGAAAAAAATTACAGCCCCGGGGAGGGTCTGGAAAATAGGGATAATGCTGGTCACGCTTCAGGTGGCGTTGCCATTTATGTAAAAGAACAAATAATATCCAAAGAAATTCCTCTAAGCACAAATCTGGAAGCTGTAGCTGTACAAATTGGTACAACACAAAAAGTTAACATATATAATATATATATACCTCCAAATTATAACCTAGAAGAACAACATCTTGTAAACCTAATAAATCAGGTACCTAATCCAAAATTTATACTGGGAGATCTAAATGGACATAACACTAACTGGGGTTCCTTTAAAACTACATCTACCGGAAAGAAGATTGAAAATATAGTGAACACGTTAAATCTTGCAATACTAAACGATGGTAGTAGCACCCACTTAAACTTATCGACAGGGACATTTTCTTCTATAGATATCTCACTTTGTACGCCCACTCTTCAAATAAATCAAAATTGGTACGTAGAAAAAGACTTACAGGGGAGTGATCACTACCCGATTTTAATAGAAAAACACTTGATTAAATCTACGCCAGTTAAGCCTGATCCGAAATGGAGGTTAGACAAAGCTGACTGGGGCCTTTTTCAAGAAATTATCAGTAGTGAATCTTCAATGATTTGTTTAGATAATACAATAGACGAAATAATTCTACAGTTCAATAAAATCATAACCGATGCAGCTATAAAAGCAATAGGAAAAACAAAGTTCATTGAAAGGGATAAAGTTACTCCCTGGTGGAATGAAGAATGTAAAGAAGCTATTAAACTAAGTAAAAAAGCTCTTCAAAAGTACAAAAGACACAAAAATCTAGAAAATTTAATCGAACTTAAAAGGAGTAGGGCTAGAGCCAAACTGGTTACCACAAGATCTAAAAGACAATCCTGGATAAAATATGTAGAAACGATAAATAATTACACACCTGTATCAAAAGTTTGGAGGAAAATAAAAAAGATAACAGGCTCGAGTTCATATCAAGGAATAGATTCATTAGAATTAGACAATAAATCATCTACAACAGACCATGCAGAAATCGTAGAAAAAATAGCCGAAACATTCCAGTTAACATCCTCAAATTCTATTTATGATAAAGATTTCCTAACATATAAAGAACAAAAAGAAAGTATTCCCATCAACATAGTAAACAATAATGAACCTATAAATGTACTTATCACAATCAGAGAAATAAGAGAGATGTTAGATTCTTTAAAGGACACATCTCCAGGTCCGGATGACATTCCAGCTTCTTTTCTGAAACACCTACCTGAAAAAGCTTTAGAAATTTTATTAAAAATATACAATCGTATATGGACTAAACATGAATTTCCCAGATTATGGAAATCCTCTATAACTATTCCCATTTTAAAACCTAATAAACCACGAAACAAAGCAGATTCTTATCGTCCTGTCTCTCTAACTTGTGTCATGTGTAAGCTTTTAGAAAAAATTATAAATAAACGTTTATTGTGGTGTCTGGAAGAAAACAACCATCTGATTAATGAACAATCTGGATTTCGTCCTTTAAAATCGGCCACCGACAACTTAGTAGATCTAGAAACGCATATTAATAACGCCTTCTGTAACAACCAGAAATGTATTGCAATTTATTTTGATTTGCATAAAGCATTTGATATGGCCTGGAATCACAAAATAATATCGTCACTGAAATCATGGGGTTATCAAGGAAATATACTCGCTTTTGTTAAAAATTTTCTCCTAAATAGAAATTTCAAGCTAAAAGTAAACGGGCTTCTATCTAATGTGAAATATCAAGAAAATGGCACACCTCAGGGATCAGTGATCAGTCCGACGCTTTTTCTTGTAGCTATTAATGATATAAGCAAATCAATGAATAAACCCATTCAAGCCAGATTATATGCTGATGATCTCATAATATTCTTAAAGGGAAACAATATACAGAGTATGGCCAAATTACTACAATATCAACTCGATAAATTTATATCTTGGTCTAAAAAGAGTGGTTTTCAATTTGCTTCATCCAAAACTCGCTGTATCCTATTTTCAAAGAGACCAAAGCAGATAAAGGAGATACCTACTTTAAAATTTGGAGGTCAGAGACTCGAATATGTAGAAACAATTAAATATCTAGGTCTAATATTTGATCAAGCTTTAACCTGGAAAGAACATATTAAATATATTTCAGCAGCATGTCAAAAAAGACTAAACCTCTTGAAATGTCTTTCTGGTACAAACTGGGGAGCGGACGGTAGGACTCTACTCACATTATATAAAAATATGATCCGTTCCAAGATTGATTATGGATGCCAAGCTTACTCATCTGCTTCAAAAACAACTCTAAAAGTTTTAGATATCGTACAAAACAACGCTCTTAGAATAATATGTGGTGCATTTAGAACAACTCCTATTATAAGTCTTCAGGCCGAACTCGGCGAACTACCTTTAGATTTAAGAAGACAGGAATTAATACTCTCATATGCAGTGAAGCGGTACTCTTCAAAATGCCACCAAACTATTTGCTCTTCAAGTTCTCAGCATACAAAAACTCACATTCCCTTTCAAGAAAAATGCAAACGAATCATAAATGAACTACACCTTAAAGTTCCTAAAATCTATCCTAGCAAAATACCAACTCCCCCTCCTTGGCTAATATCTTCTCCTCATTTAATAATTGATCTAGCGTTAGAAAATAAGAAAGAAGCCAATCGTCATATAATTATTTCTAAATATCAAACCTTAATTTCCCAATTTTCCTCATTCGAACAGTTATTCACTGATGGATCAAAGACTAAATATTGTGTAGCGTCTGCCTTTGTAACACATAATGAAATAAAGAAATATAAACTAGAGGGGACTAACACTATTTTAACAGGAGAACTCTTTGCGATATATAAAGCCCTAAGTCATGTTAGGAAAAGTTCTCAAATTAACTTTCTCATAATTACGGACTCTTTAAATTCTTTAGAAATCATCTCTAAAATCTATTCCACCCACCCTGTGGCCAAACTCATAAGACAAGAATTGCACAATCTAAATCACAAAAATGTTGCTTTCCTGTGGGTTCCATCTCATATTGGAATCGCTGGAAATGAACTGGCAGATAAACATGCTCGAGAAGCCTTAGAGGACGCAACTATAGAGATCTATCCAACAACTCCAGCGTCAGATCTCAAATCATATTTGAACAGCAAAATAGTTGATATATGGAATAGCAGATGGCATGAAAACCAGAAGCAGTTATTTGAGGTAAAACCAACATTTCAACGATGGTCTGATAATTCCACAAATCGATTTTCCCAAGTGATCATCTCGCGATTGCGGCTTGGTCATAGCCGCCTCACGCATGGTCATCTGATGACACGAGATCCTCAACCGGAGTGTTATGCTTGTGAGACCCCTCTGACAATAAAACACCTTCTAGTGGAGTGCCCGTTATACAGTGCGGAAAGAGTTCAATTCGGAATCCCGGACGATTTGAAAATACTATTCTCAAAGTGCGGTTCCAAAGTGATCCTTCAATACTTGAAAGCAATAAACTGTTTATATAAAATTTAATTGTAGTATTCTATAGTTATTATTATTGTTAACAAAACTATCATTTTCGCTAATAGCCGTACAGGCTGATGCGAGTTTGTAAATAAAAAGAAAAAAATTGGAATTTATTGAATTACAATACATAATTAAAGTTCAAAGATTCCTTGAAATTTATTTACCAGTTAGCGTTCAATATGAGAGGTTTTGCTCTTCTGGACATTGCAAACACGTGAGAAGGGTCCTGTGTTTTCCTGGATCAAATCCAGAAATATTTTCAACATCACGACATTTTAATAACATATGTAGCAAATTTTAAAACTTCATAATATTTAAAGGGTTTCTATCCAAAACATTTTGATTCAGACATGTATGTACATAATAGTTATTTATGAAACAGTTCGTGAAGTATGCTTTTTGCGAACGCACGTGATGTTTAGAGCACGAGCGACAACGGAGCGCGTGCTATACATCGCGTAATTTCGCAAAAAGTACTTCACGCACAGTTTCATACAATGTTTTATCTACGGTAAACAAATAAAAAAACTGTAACTCTTCGTCGCTGAAATTCATTTCCATTCGACAATTTTTAGAACTTTGACATTTAAAAATTCTATTTTCTTTCAAACCACAAAACTGTCAAAACTTTTGTTGTAATTCATTGCTCATATTGTCATTTCCATGACAACGCGAAAGTTAGGGAATGTCACCATGACAACGCGAAAGTTAAAAACAGTGCGAAAAAGTAAATCCCATGCTATCTATAATGCAGGGCTTCCCAAACTTATTCGTACTGTGACACCCTTGAGACTTTGGCATTTTTTTGCGACGCCCCTCAACCCAACCCCCAATCAAATTTACCAATTTTAGTAAGTACTAGCTTAGTAACAGGTTATAGTTATAACAAAAAAAACTATTTGAGCATTTATATTTTTATTAGAAATTAAGCACGAAATCAAAAAATAGGCCCAAAAATAAAAAGGGATATTTTTTATGTAACTGTCTGGTTAACGTGAGGGATGTGCTTGGTTTTTTGAGCACAGCTTATGAAACCGGGGCTCCAATTTGGAAATTGCCACTCTCATTTCTTTCTAAGTTTATGTTTGACCTGTACTTGTTTTTAATTACTGTCACTGCAGAAAATTCCGTTTCGCACAAGTACGAAGTCGCAAATGGTAATAAAACCTTTAATGTTGCAGTATTGATGGCATGATATTCATGAGAAACTGAGCTCCAAAATTCAAACAGTGTGTCCTCGTCGTATTGAAGCTTTAGGCTCGAATCACAGGACAATTCTGTCAGTTGTTCTTCTTCCTCTGTTGAAAGTGTTGATAACGTGGATAACAGGAAAGGGTTTCTGACCCAGTCATTTTACTCCAGATCTTCGGGAAAATATTTCTCAAAGTGTTCGCTCAATAATAACAAGTGTGGTGTAAACATATTTTTTAAAGAGGGATCGAGGATTTCTATCGATTTTTCTTATAGAATACCTTGTAAAGCAGGGAAACAGTCAATTCCTTGATCTTCTAATTTTCTCTTCCATAACAGCAACTTATTCTGAAACCCAGTAATATTATCTGCCAATTGCAGGATATGAGTATTGTAATAAATATATCTTCTGTACTAAAAGTCCGCTCTGACAGGCGACGCCCCTGGGATAGGGAGAGGGCGTCGCGACGCACAGTTTGGGAAGCCCTGCTATAATGACAGTTTTCACAAACTAAAAACTTGTCATAATGTCATAATATGACATAGAGTAGATAAATGTACATTATTGTAACTATAATCTTTGCAATTTTTAAACCTTAGTCAATGTTTCAAACCTCGTTTTTCTTCATTAAATCAAGTTATACTTATTTACAATTTGGGTTTCGCAAAGGCCTAGTTTACACTACGACAGATCCTGGAAAAAGCGCAAGAGTTTAACATAGATATGTACCATATTTTTGTCGATTTTAAAGCTGCTTATGACAGTGTATTAAGACCAAGTCTCTACAACGCTATGAATGAGTTAGGAATTCCAAAAAAACGCATATGCATGATAAAAGTGACAATGGCGAAGATGATATCAGCAGTAAAAATTCAAAACGACTCGTCAACCCCATTTGAAATACATAGGGGGTTAAGGCAGGGAGATGCGCTGGCGTGTCAACTTTTTAATGTAGCATTAGAAAAAGTCGTACGAGACGCTAATATAGAGAGCAGGGGAACAATATTCAATAGATCTGTCCAAATTCTAGCATATGCAGACGACGTGGACATTATAACAAGAACCAGAGCGAGAACTGCGGAAATCCTCACCGAGCTAGTAGCAGCAGCAGAACAAATGGGGTTACATATAAATCGAAATAAAACAAAGTTCATGGCGACTAACACAAACACAAGAGCTGGAAATATTGACGCAGATCTAATCATCAATGACCAAAACTCCGAAGCGGTCAAAGAGTTCATATATCTAGGGACATCGGTTAACCCCAATAATAACACATCAGAGGAAATAAAAAGACGAATAATAATTGCAAACAGGTGTTATCATAGTCTATCAAAGTACTTAGCTAACAAACGTCTGTCTCAAAAAACTCGTATAAGGCTGTATAGAACATTGATAGTCCCCGTTCTCACATATGGACATATGGATCAGAGGCATGGACGCTAACTAAAACAGGTGAATCCGCTCTGTCGATTTTTGAAAGAAAGGTGCTATGTAAGATATTCGGAGCGGTCTGTGAGAACGGAATATGGAGGCGTAGATATAACTTTGAACTGCAGAATATCTACAAGCATACGTTTGGTGGAAAAGATATTATCACTGTAATTAAGCGAAACCGCCTGCAGTGGACAGGACATGTAGCCCGGGCCCCTGAATCGAACATGATAAAAAAGATTCTAACAGCGCAACCCGTGGGAATGAGAAGACGGGGTAGACCAAAGCTGAGGTGGATGGACGGGGTAACACAGGATGCCGAGAAGATCGGAGTCGGCAACTGGAAAATGCAAGCAAGGGACAGAACAGATTGGCGTAGAAAGCTTGAGAAAGGTCGAGGCCCTCTAAGGGCTGTAGCACCAAGATGATGATGAAAGGCCTAGGAATGCGTGAAGCTCTTTTCTCACTTAATATACTAATAAAAAGGTGGCTTAACGTCAATCAAGATACATAGGTATGTTCTATTGACTACAATAAAGCTTTCGATAAACTACGACATGAACAATTAATGAACATCCTAAAATTAAAAAGATACACTACAATAACCTCAGGATCATAGCTAATTTATACTATAAGCAGCGAGCAAAAGTACGTGTTAACGAACAGTCAGGGGAAATTGAAATTAGACGTGGAGTGAGACAGGGATGCGTATTGCCGCCAGTTTTCTTTAACCCTTAAACGCCCAAGGGTGGGTAAAAAATGTCCACCTAATGCGTATTCGCTTGTAACATATTTATTACGTGTTTTAAAATTTAAAAAAAATTACTTATTGTTGAAAAGACAGCCCTTTATCGAATATTAATTTGGTTCTACCGATATTTTTGAAAATAAATGTAGCATCTTCAGTTAAATATGGATGGGCATAAAAAGTACACCCTTGGTAAAACTTGTTCCTAAAGGTTTCTATATAATTTCTCGTTGGTAGGAACGTAATCCATATAATTATCGACGTATAATTACATAATCTACATAATTATCCGCCAATGAGGAGGTTGAAAGGAAGAATGTGGAGAAAATCGACAAATCTGAATTACTGGCTTGTACTGGTATGTTAATTTTGATGTACATTGTAATTTTGTTGTAAGGTTTTTAAATTGTTTGTATTAATATTTTAGAAGATGCTTTGTTTATTAAGCATAAGATTCTTAAGTTTAATCCATTTTCAACAACTCTCAATAACTATATTAACTATTTTCGAGGTGGACCTTTTTTACCCACCCTTGGGCGTACATGGAACCTAAAAAAGGTTGGGCGTTTAAGGGCTAATGCCTACTCGGAAGAGATCGTAAAAAACACTTGAGGGTAAAACAGCTGGAATAAAGCTTAACGGAGTTCCCATTAACAACATTAGATAACACTGTCCTCTTAGCGGAAAATATTGAAGATCTTCAGAGACTGGTTAACAGAATAGCGATATATAGCCAAGAATACGGTCTAACAATGAACATTAAGAAGACAAAATTTATGAGAATATCTAAAAGTCAAAGAAACAACGAGAATCTCCTCATAAACGGAACCAATGTCGAACGAGTAGACCAATATGCATATCTTGGAACAATGATCAACTCCACAAATGATTACTTCCAGGAGATTAAAATTAGAATATAAAAGGCTAGAGCGAATTTTAACAAAATAAGAAAAGTGCTCTGCACAAGAGATCTAATTTTAGAGCTAAGAGTAAGTTTGGCTAGGTGCTACGTTTTCTCGACTCTGTTTTACGGAATAGAAGCTTGGACCTTGAATGCGGCATCATAGTCGAGGAAATAAAGCATTTTGGCTCGCAATTTTTTCGTCCAGCATGGATTTAATTGAAATTTTCACAAAAAATAGTCCAAGGATCAATTTCTATATCATGCCGCTGTACGCTAAAACCTTGAGGGTGGTTGTCACCCCATCTCGGGGGTGGGAATTTTTCATTAAATTTTAACCATGTAAATCGGTGTAAAACGTAATTCTAAGCAAAAAATATATTTTACATTTTTTTCGTAAAACTAATATTTTTCGAATTATTCGCGGTTGAAAGTAACAGTTTTTCGACAAAAAAATCCACTTTTTTAGAGAGTTTTTTGAGAATCACTCGAAAAATATGCATTTAATCTAAAAAAAACTGTGTCCATCGACATTGTGTATTTTAGTAACACAAACCAAATTCTTTTTTTATAACATTTTTCCGACAAATACAAACCGAGATACAGCATGTTAAAAGTTAGCTTTTTTCGTCAAATGTATAATTTGAAATATTCAAAGCCAAATAACGGGAAAACTTTGCATTTTTAGAGGAAAACTTACATAATCTTTTTTCAATGATACAATTACACCTTTCAAAATAAAAAAAAAAACAAAAAGTTTCTAGCATAAAAATTGACTGACTTATGATCAAAAAAGGTCGGTACCTGCTTTTCTTTATAAAAAAATCAGTGAAAACGACCCCCTAACTACACTCCCAATTAAAAATGTGTCTTCACTTTTCTGTAATTCCTTTTAAATTTGTATTAGTAATACGCCCAAGAAGTTTGACCCATTTAAAAGGCCTAATTTTAGAAAAATTAGAGTATAAAGGAAAATTGATTTTTTGAAATTTCGTATTTTTCACCATTTTCTTCCAAATATCTCCGAAAATACTAGAGATACCAAAAAAATGAACTTCTCTGAACTCTTCTGTAACTACTAAATTATAGCTTTCCTCATAGCTAAAATTTCTTTGTGCACAGATTTTTATTACAGTGAACAGATAGCGAGATATAGCTATTTAAATTCTCTATTTACGAGCAAACACCTCCTTATTGAGCCTTTTAAACACACCCCAATTAAAAACTAAGGGATCTTACGAAATTTCATTTACACAGTCTTATAGCTCTTAAAAAATCCTATAACATCGTTTTTAAAAAAACTTTTAACGCCAAATATAAAGGAGATCTGATTAAAAACGAATTTTTTTTTCGAAAAATTCGAATAGTCCGCTTATACGCTGTGAGCTCGTACGTAGAGGGGATATTTACAAATTCGCGAGCGCCAGTAGTGGCAAGTATGTAAACGTTTACCGGAAATTTGACATAAATGTCAAAGTGATTAATTTAAAATTAAAATTAAAAACATTAATTATAAAAAATATTAGTTGGTCAAAGCTGTGGTATATATTTTTACCTTAAATATACTTACGTTTTAAATACTGAATTTAAGTTTTTTTAATGTTCCGTAATATGTAATTATAATTTAATCTAAAAATCTTAGCGCCATCTACACGATAATTGTGAAAGTACTCGAAGTAAGAAATTCATATTTTATCAATAGAACGTCAAAATGATTAGCAAAATCTTAAAAAAAATCGATTACAATTTAATTACTTTTTTGCGTTGTAAATGTTAAGCGATAACAATTAAATAATAAATTTAAAAATTACCGCTGAAAGTTAAATTAGTAATCCGCTAGGAGCGTCACCAGCGAAGCTCAGAGCGTATAGAGCATTTTCAATATATTATATAATACCACAGAACTAGTTCCTATACTGGAAGGTGACTAAAAAACTATTTGTATTTGTATTTGTACATATTTGTAAATTCGTATTTTTGTGTAAATAAATGTTTTTGTAATTTTTTATTTCTACTTTTTTTTCTGTATAGATCTATTAAATTATCTACTTATAAAAATTGCAATGTTATTAAGGGTGGTTTTTAAGGGTTGAAATATGATATTATATCCTTTAACATAAAACAATCATTATTTAACCAATCATAACCAAATTTTACCCATATTAAAGTTTACAATTATTTTAAATAATTTTTGAAAATAAGGGGTAGTTTACACCCCTTAAAATAATTTACGCCCTCGAGAATGATATAGAATATAAAGTACGGGGTGAGATGATCCTAATCTCAAATTTTCTATTGTAAATTGTAATTGTAAAATATGTGTAAATTGATGCAAGCCGATATTATTATTTGAGTCAATTTTTATATATAGCTCGAACAAGGGTGGGATGTAAGGGTTGAAATATTATGATATTATATCTTAAAGCATAAAACAATAATTATGTAACTAATAAGAATAAAATGTTGACAATATTAAAGTTTAAAATGGTATTTAAAAAAAATAATTAGGGGTAGTTTTCACCCTTAAAAACGCAAATCGTGCAACGGCTCAATATATAAAATGAACTTGAGGGTGAAATGAGCCTAATCCCAAATTTTTGTACAAATCGATGCTGGACGAAAAAATTGCGAGGTTTTGCCATTTTTTCAGTTTCATTTCCTCGACTATCAATGAAAAAACTGGAATCATTCGAGATGTGGGTATACAGGATGTCCCAGACTAAATTAGCCACGCTATATCTCTTAAACGAATAGAGATTTTCGAATGGGACAAAAAGTGGTTTATTCTACATGTAATACACTTTAATATGGCCTAAAAAAATCATCCCTTAAATATTCGTCCCATAGTTACAACCCCTAACTTTAATGTTTTGAATAGCACCCTGTATATTTTTTATAGTTTTGGATGTGGTCTTCTATCGTCTATTCAACACATTTTTTGAAAATAAAATCGGTTCGTAAATAACCAAGAAAATATCAGTTTAGCTTTTTTAATTATGTGTCCCAGACTAATTTATCCAGGCTATATTTCTTAAACGAATAGATATTTTCGAATGGGACAAAAACTGATCTATTACATTTGTAATACACTTTAATATGGCGTAGAAAAAAAATTATCCCCTAAATATTCATTCCTTAGTTACAACCCCTAACTTTATTTATTTATGGTGTTCTGAAGCTATTTCCTTGTGGCATTTTTATAATTACGTATTTTTTATGGGAAATAAGCCACAATTTTACTAAAAAATGATTTTATTAACGTTTAGAAGCCCAAATCGGGTTTCGTTGTCAAAATACAAAATACTATTGTATTTTGTATTTTGACAACGAAACCCGATTTGGGCTTCTAAACGTTAATAAATTCATTTTTTAGTAAAATTGTGGCTTATTTCCCATAAAAAATACGTAATTTATTTATTTAATATCACCCTGTAAGTTAGGGATGAATATTTAGGGGATAAATTTTATCTACGCCATATGAAAGTGTATTACAAATGGAATAGATCAGTTGTTGTCCCATTCGAAAATCTCTATTCGTTTAAGAAATATAGCCTGGATAAATTAGTCTGGGACAAATAATTAACAAAAATAAACTGATAGTTTCTTGGTTATTTATGAACCGAATTTATTTTCAAAAAATGTGTTGAATAAACGATAAAAGACCACATCCAAAACTATAAAAAATATACAGAGTGCTATTAAAAAAATTAAAGTTAGGGGTTGTAACTAAGGGATGAATATTTAGGGGATGATTTTTTGTATGCCATGTTAAAGTGTATTACAAGTAGAATATATCACTTTTTGTCCCATTCGAAAATCTTTATTCGTTGAAGAGATATAGCGTGGTTAAATTAGTCTGGGACACCCTGTATAGAAGAATTTTGAAAATAGCATGGACAGAACACGTCACAAACAAAGAGGTTCTGAGAAAGATGAATAAAGAAATGGAAGTCTTAAATACAATTAAAACCAGAAAATTGGAATATCTCGGACATATTACACGTGGAGAGGGGTACAACTTGCTCCAACTCATTATGCAAAGAAAAATTCAAGGAAAAAGAAGCAGAGGGAGACGCAGAATATCGTCGCTGCGCAACCTGAGAGAATGGTACGGATGTACATCAAACGAACTTTTCAGGGCAGCTGTCTCCAAAGTCCGAATAGCTATGATGATTGCTGACCTCCGTCGCGGAGGCGACACTTGAAGAAAATACTTATTTTAGGAATTTTAACGCTGATGTTGGATTTATTATGGAATACCTTTTACAAAGTTATTTAGTATATTTTTTAAGTTATTAATATTTATAAATTACTGCAAAAATAAAGAGTTTTTGGAATTATCTCGTTTAATTGTTTATGTATTTTTTTTTTATTGAATAAACGTGTCTTGATTACAATGATCATTGACACAGGTACAATTATACATTAGTGAACAATACGTACAGTATTTCTCGTGATCATCTTTCAGTGCGTCACAGTTTTTCGATTTCTTTCTAACGCATTAAATTGTATGTGACAGAAAAAAAGGCACGTCGGTGATTACATTTCGTCGGTGACATTTTTATAATATTTATTCTAGTTATTCTAGTTGTCGATAGATGGCGCCATAATAAAAAATAAATTTTTTTTAATTAGATAATAATATTACAAATATAATCTGTATAATTTATAAGACTATACAAATAAAAAAAATACCATTTTATAAATGCAAGAAACACATTTGATTTGTTTTTATTTCAAATTGAAAATAAAATGTGACAACTGTCAGATTTAACTAAAATGTCATGTTAGAATAAATGTCATAAATATGTATTATCACGGACTTACCCTTTTTCCTATCATTTGTTACGCACTGAAAAATGATCATGAAAAGGACAATACATACAATAAATACATAGATTCGAGTGATTTACATTACATGAATATTTATATTTTATTGAAAATATTAATATCTCGCAGGTAGCTTATGGTGTGGAGAATATCAGTTGGCGAGTTTAGTGCTTCATTCAGGCTACTCTTGAGTCTATGAAATCGTCGTTCATGTTGATATTTTCGACAATCGAATAGTATATATTTTACTGACAGCTGACATTGGCAATATTGGCACATAGGAGGGTCTTCAGAAGCCATTAAATATCCGTGGGTTAGTCTGGTATGCCCAATTCTCAGTCTTTTAAGTACTACGGTTGATTTTCTGCAGATATTTGGCGGTGTAAATGTACCAATATTCGGTTGAATTTCTTTCAGTTTCGAAGGCAGCCTATTCCACTGGGTTTGTCAGCAGTTGCCTGTTAAATGTTTAAAATGACATTTTACATCTTTGTCTATTTGGATACATTCAGGATCACTGGTTGATGATAGTGCTGATGTGGCTACGGCGTCTGCTCTTTCATTTCCTTGAATACCTACGACCTACATGGGAGGGTACCCAGATGATTGTCGGAATGACTCTTTGAGAGGTTAGTGAGTTAATTGAGTCATGGATGGCTTTAACAATTGGATGTCTTGTGAAAATATTTTTTATGAAATTGATAGATGCTAAGGAGTCAGAGATGCCTAATTATGTGATAAAGAGTTTATTGCGTGAAGTATTCCTACTAATTCAGCTGTATGAATGCTGCAAAATGATGGTAGGGTCGATGTTTTGATGATTTCTGTTGACGTTGTGACTGCACAACTAACTCTGTCATTATTTCTGGAGCCATCAGTGTAGATTATTAGGTCAGAGTGTAATTGGCTAACAATATTTAGGAACATGTGTTGGAGAGTTAACGGAAGAGTTTCGTGTTTGGGATACTGACTTAAGGTGGTATTTATTTTGGGGATAGTTTTATTACAAGCAGGAACGGAGGAGATCTTATTGGGGGAAGTAGCTGTCAAGTCTATATTTTGTAAAAGCGGTGAGAGTAGCTGTCGAATCGTGGGTAGTTTGCCCGAAATAAGACCAATATTTTCTTGGGGGTTAGCTATCAAAGAATATACTAAATTACTGGGAGTGGCTGATATCCTAGCAGCGTAGTTAAGTAATAGCTGCTGGCGTCTGACCCAAAGTGAAGCTTCATTAGCTTCAACGTGTAAACTATCTGAGGGACTGGATCTGAATGCTCCCAAGCATAGGCTCAGAGCACTGTTGTGTATCGGATTCAACTTTTTTAAATCAGATTTTGATGCAGTCATGTACAATAAACAACCATAATCTAACCTGGAACAAATCAGGGATCTGTATATTATCAACATAATTTTCTTTTTTGTTCCTCGTTGATGATGTGCAAGTGTTATCAAAATGATTAGCTTACCAGCACAGTTGTCCTTTAGATTTTTTAAGTGTATTTTCCAGTTTAACTTCTGATCGAATACTAGCTCCAAGATTTTATGATGATTTACTGTGGGTAAAGCAACATCGTTTAGATATATTTCCGGGTTATGAGCACTTGATTGCTTTCTGGTAAATCTTAGTATTTTGGATTTTGAGTTGGAAAGTTTGATGTCATGTTGTGTGGACCAGGAATATACGTTGTTTACAGCATTTTAAATAAGATTTGATGTACTGGATATGCTTGATCCACTACAGTAAATAAGTAGATCATCAGTGTACAGTAGAGCTTTTACCGGTTGATTAACTTCTTGTTCGAGATCATGTGACTCACTTCCATTTATTCTAACTTTAAATTTACGGTGATTTCAAAAGTTATCTATGAATGCGTAAATATTGCCTGTAATATTATTATCGATGAGTTTTTGTAATATTACATTCTTTGGAATATTGTAGAAGGCGCCTTCAATATCGAAGGCTGCCAAAACTGTATCATGTTTCTTATTGAAATTCTCGGTTACATGATTTTGTAGTAATACTAAATTGTCCATTGCGCTTCGTTGTGGTTTGAATCCCGATTGAACCCGAGCTAATTATGTTATGCTTTTCAGAAAACCAGATAAGTCTATTATTGATTAATTTTTCCATTAATTTACACATGCAACAAGTTAATGAGATGGGCCTATAAGAGGATGGCTCTATTGAAGGTTTGTCGGGTTTTTTAATTGGAAGAATGATTGATTGTCTCCATAGGTTAGGAAACTTTTCGTTGATCCAAAGAGAATTATAAAATGAAAGTAGTTTTTTAAGTCCATTGATAGCTAAATTTTTGAGGAATATGGATGGTATATTGTCACTTCCTGCCGTAGAATTTTTTAGCGTAGATATCGCAAAAGTAAGCTCTTGAAAGGTGAAAGGTGAATTTAAAGCGTGAAGGTCATCTGACAGATCTGTATTAGAAGAAATAACTTTATGGGGAATTTTTGCTTTTATTATGAAAATGAGTTGCCATGATGTTAGCAATTTGGTCATCTTCCGTTACTATTGACTTATGAAAACTAAGGGCTGAAATTGACAAGTGTGTTGTTTTACCATGCATTTGTTTGATTTTCTTCCAAACTTGCCCGGAAGGAGCGTCTGCAGATATGGAGGATATATTTATTACATCAGTCTTTTTTACTTTGTTTTATGACTCGTCGCGCTATAGCTTTTAGTTGTTTGAATTTGATCAGGTTTGCCTCGGTTCTGGTTCTACGATATTTATTTAATGCCGTTTTGCTTTCTCGGATAGCGTTCTTACATTCAGTATTCCACCAGGGTACAGTTTTTCGAGAAGCCAATTTTGTGCATGTTCCAATGTGTGTTTCAGCGGCTAGGGAGATTAAACTCACTAAGGATTCTAGTGCTGTATCAGGATCTTCTGACAGTTATAGCTGGTTGATCTTGTTTTCAATGAAGTCTGAAAAATTTTTCCAGTTTGCTTGAGATTGCTTGAGTCCGAATGTACCAGAGGGTCAACGGGGCAATAGGTTCAGTTCCACAAGAAAGGAAAAGAAGTCTAGAGATGTGGCAGAGGGAATGGGCAGCCGAAGTCGAGAAGGCGGCCTGGACGAGATCCCTGATTCCAGATGTGGTGAGGTGGTACGAGTGCCGGCATCGGCGCGTCAGCTACTATTTCACACAATTTTTGACGGGACATGGATCGTTCAGGAAGTTTACTCATCGTATAGGGAAAACCGTGGACGATCTATGCCCTGAGTGTGGAGTAGTGGATGACGCGCAGCATTTCGTCTTCGTGTGCCCTGCATACCAGGCGGGACGTACCGAGCTGCAGCTGGGACTGGGATCCCCTCTAGGCGAGCCTCACGAGCTAATTGATAAAGCTATCAATAGCAAGAGAGACTTCGACCTGATCATTGCTTTTGTCACGAAGACAATGAAGCACAAAGAGGAGAAAGAGAGGCGACTGCAAGCGGGATGACCGTCTATTTATTTATATTTTAACGTTTTTATTTTTGTGTCGCAGATGGCAGCCAGTGGGGGGAGGATCCTTTACATATAACCTGCGCTGTCTGTCTTATTTTAACTAGTTTTACTTATTTATTTATTTTATCTTGTTTTATCTCCTTATTTACTTCTTCAATCTTATTTATACAATATTTATCATTTTAAATCAATTTTGTTACTCAAATGTGTTGTGTGTTGTAAGCGGTAGTCAGCAGGGGGAGGACCTTTTACATCTAACCCATGCTGACCGCCTTTTTATTGTTTTGTTTACTTTCTGTTTTGTCTTGTTTTTTTAGTCTGTTTTTTGTTTTGTATCAGGTAGTGGGGGAGGATTTTTACACCCAACCTCACTGACTGCTTCCTTTTTAACTGTAGAATGAATGGGTATGAGTGTGAGTGCGAATTGATGAAAGCACGAATGTTTGGAGTTGCTCGTAACTGTCGACTGGTATCCTTTTACTAGTTCATGTTTGATTGGGGGCACCCCGGTCGCCCCACCCGCACATGGGCTGCACGGGACGGTCGTCTTCACCGACCGGTCTTTGTGCGGGGTGTGTGCGGGACGAGGCGGCTGGGTGGCCGCTTAATCTACGGAGTGCACGCAGAGGGTGCCCGGGGTGAGTTATGAGTAAGGTCGACGGGTCAGACATGCTCGCCAAGAGCGGTTCCAGACCTGTCGGCTGGAGGAAGAGGAGGTGAGTTTAGTCGGTAGGCGGTTCGGCACGGTGAAGCGTGACGGATCGAATCCGACACACCTGGAACACCTTCCCAGACGGTCTTTTGAAGATTCTCACCTCCCAAAAAAAAAACAAAAAATTTGCTTGAGATAATTTCCATCTTGAAATTTTTGCTCTGGGTTTGCTGATAGAATTAGAAATCAAGATAGGAAAGTGGTTACTATCATAAAAGCAATCCATTGTGGTCCAAGTTAGAAGTGGTGTTAACCTTGGATCACATAAGCTGAGATAAATTGAGGAGAAAGTACCACTAGCTGTTTATGTATTGTAATTTAGAAAGTCTCAAAATTAAAGAACTTTTTATGATCTACATCTACAATAATTATTTGAACCATTTTCTCTAAAATGTGTAAGAGCCGATTTAGAAGTAAAACATCATTTTTTAACTCTTTATGCATCTTTAAAAAAATCGAAGCAAAATTAGCGAATTAGCTGTATGTAGGGCTTACAATACCGGGATCCCGAATACCGAGATCCCGGACGATTTTTGTCCGGTATTCGATACCGGTATTTATAATAAAAATACCGGTATTTCGGTATTAGCTTAATTTATAAAAAGTGAATTGATGCACAATAAACTTTCTTCTATGGTATTTTTTGCTATTACAAGAAATTATTTTTGAAGATAAACAACCAATATCATTGTAAACAATATTTATTAAACACGTTTATTACCCATACAAGTCAAGTATGTATAGCGCTTTCTAAAAGCGCGAATGTCATTAATTTAAGGCGAAGGGTTATATCAGCTTCTACAATCAAATTATTAAATCTCGTCTATACAAATACATAAAATGAGTTATATAAAAATTCTTAAATAGTTAAAATTAGACTGTTTTATTTTATAAATAAGTCGTAAGATTTATTAATCAGAATTGTTTTTACATTTTCAGATCTATTTTTTATTTTTTTGTGTATTGTGGTGTATAAATTAGGCTCACTTATTTTCTGAATTATTAATAATAATTAAAAATATAATAGCGGTCTAAATACAGAGTAATCCATATAAAATATTTGTCACAGTAAGTTAATCTTTGAATTAAGGCTATGGGTACATAATTCGCAAATATTTTACGGCTATCCCTACTTTTTCTGTCGTTACACGGCAAATTACGTGTAGTAAAATTCTCACTGGTATGGAAACTGCAGATGTAAATTAATATTAGGTTGACAGTGACATTGTCATTAGAAAGGTAGAGATGGCTATTTCGGTTTCGTTCAGTTTTTGAATGTTCTTGGTTCTTGGATAACCTTCACTTGTATACATGATAGGAATATTTTTTCACTAATTATGTATTCAGTGGTTACCATTATTTATATACTATTCTTTTTCTCATGATCATCTTTCAGTGCGTTACAGTTTTTCGATTTCTCTCTAACGCATTAAATTGTATGTGACAGAAAAAAAGGCACGTCTGTGAACACTTTGGTAATTATTCTAGTTCGGTGATTATTCTAGTTGTCGATAGATGGCGCCATAATCAAAAAAGAATTATTTATTAAATAAAATAATAATATTATCAATATAATCTGTACAATTTATAAGACTATACAAATGAAAGAAAATACCATTTTATAAATGCAATAGACAAAATTGATTTGGTTTTATTCGAAATTGAAAATAAAATTTGACAACTGTCAGATTTAACTAAAATGTCACGTTAGAATAAATGTCAAATGTGTATTATCACGGACTTACCTTTTTTTCTATAATTTGTGACGCACTGAAAAATGTTCATGAAAAGGAGAATATACAAATAGTCGAAAAAGAAAAAAAGTTGTAAAGTTTTTTTAATAATGTACTGTTACCATGAAAAGCTTAGATAAGGTTTGAACATGTGAAGAACTGCGTTGTATAAATATAGTATTACTCAATTAATTTATAGACTTTATTTATTTCTTTATTTGAGCAAATTAAAATATGGGACGTTGTTACAAGAAATGTGTTACTGAAAAGCGAAGAAATAGACGGTTAGCTCAATTGAAGTAAGTACTTTTTTACACAAATCAAATTAATTACTTTTGTATTTTTCAAATTAATTTTAAATTTATAGTGAAAATGTGATCTATGAAATCTATCGGTAAACTAAGAATTTTCGCATTAAATTTTATTTTCGTTTAAAGGAATAACCTATTTGTTGGATTATTTAATTATTAGAATTGTACATGAGTAAAAACGAGTGACTCAGATTCCGAAGCGACAAACGAGTTACGCTAGGATAAAAATGAACAATTGTCATTTGTTAATCTTCTTCACAATTATTAAATTTTATTTGATAAAAGAATGACCCCAAAAATTAAGAATCTTCTTCTTAGTTTGTAAATTTTTCTATGACACACATTTATAAATGCTGCCATATTGTAACAAAAAAATACCTACGCCGAAGACGTCCACCCACCAACTTCGTTTAAACTGAAGCAAAATACTACTAAACAAGCACATACTTCAAAAGCGTAGTACATTCTTCTATGTAGGCTGGTAAATAGAAGCACGGAGAAAAGCAAATTCTTTTTAAGTATAGTGAAATCTTCAAAAATGTAGTACGTACTTGAAGCATTAACATTTACTACATTTTATGCCACCATGGGCACTTTACTTTATAGCTAAAGTCGTACCTATTCACGGTTATCGGAACAAACTCTTAAAAAATAATACTTTTATTTGAACTTTAATGACTTGAAATACTTGGATTTTCCATAAATAATATATAAACAATAAATAACTTTTTATTAATTGTACGCCTTAAATCAATTATTATTTTTCAAATACGCTATCAATGTCTATCAATACTATTTAATAAACAACTCTTTGACTTATTTTATTATCATCGTAAAAGCGTTAAAAAGCAGTAGCAGAATGAACTGCTATATCAAAATAGCGGGTCGAATACATCTCTACTTGTCACTGTCTTAAGTCTTGTCATAACATTATATTCGACTGAGTGCGTTGTATGACAAAGATAGCGAATGTTCGATTTCCACGGATTTGTTCATTTTTTTCGAATCCTGAAAAAACTAATAAATATTTTTAAAAAATTTAAACACAAAATGAAAGACTAAATTATTATCGAGGGCCGAAAGTCCCTTAGAATATATAAGAAGTTTCTTTCGAATGAGATATTTAAAATTAAAAATCACACTACATTTTCTCTTAGTTTTTCACCCCTGTAACTTATTAAAATAAACATTATAGAAGTTCTCAGGGACTTTCGGCCCTCGCTAATAACGTAATCTCTCATTCTGCGTTTAAATTTTTCAAAAATACTTATTAGTTTTCTAAGGATTCGAAAAAAATGAATCCCCATTTGAATAGCATTGCAGCTGAAAATACGTACCGATCTTCTTAATATATTTTAAAGTTAAATTCATTTACAAATAGCAAATTTCATAAGTAAAAGTACTATCCTATTGTATGCAAAATTTATCCTAGAATCAAATATATAGTTTTTCTATTTGCACATTTTTTGTATCTATCTATTCCTACTCTCTGTGTAATGTTATAAACAACATCTACTCATTTCAATACAAAATTTATTAGGTTTCGTATATTATTTAATAACAAGTCGATATAACAACTGAGGATAGTATAAATATAACGTGTATATTTTTTATTACCGGGATCCCGGTATTTGAAATTTTAAATACCAAATACCGGTATTGAGATTTTGGCTCGGTATTGTAAGCCCTAGCTGTACGTCTTCACGGAATTGTCATCAGCTACCACCAAATACCTTTTATTTTCTTTAATTACCTGTGTAAGATATTTTCATGTTTCCCCTATTCACTGGTGTATCATGCAAAGGGTACAAAAAAAAATAAAATAAAGAATTAGTTGTAAAATCTGTGGAACACTCTTGTGTAAACACAACATCGCTTTTGCATTGATGCAGGTTTGCTCTTTCATTTTTATTTTTAAATTTCGGCTCCAATAGATTCAATTCCTCCAAAACCCCTCAGAAAATAAAAGAATAACTTTGAGCTCATGCCCGATATTACTAAATATAAATCAAAATCCGTGAATATTTTTTTTTATTTTTCAAATCACAAATCGGTCTGTATCCAGATACTTCTGGCTTTAATGTATTTTGCGATCTTTTGTGACTGCTTTTTTTTCGCTATACGCCTCGCTGTTTCAGTTTGAACAAAAGCCCGAACATTTCGCGATTAAAAAAAATTTAAACGTGAAACAAAAAACTTTTGTTTTAATATAAGCCAAAAGATGGTGTCTGTCTGGCCTACAAAACTTTTGTTTCAACATTTCGCTCGACTGTTTCTCATATGGCACGTGCCATGTTTTTTAAGCTGGATTTTCCTTTTCAGTTACCGCAAAAGGCCAGATTAATATCTATAAATCTGGTTTCTGGAGGGTCGGAAGCAGGATAGAGAGGATGTAGATGAAAAATATATGAGGAATGTGTGTGTCAGTGTATTTCTGTAGTGTCTTATTAAGGATTTAGTGTTTCATAAAAATTCAAGACAAAAGTAAAAGGTTTTTTTCCGCAGCCTTGCAAAATTATAACAAAATTTGAATTTATTAGATTTTCATTAACACTCGGGCGGGCGCGCTTTTAAAAATCACAAGAGAAGGCACGCGGCGGCACTTTATCCCGCAAGCAGAAAAGCGTTTAAATTAATTTTAAAGGATACATATAGTTCTTCCACTCTAACTTTCCCCATGCATGAAATTATTCACGAATTACTTTTATACTAATAGCAAAGAAATATTTGCTATACACTCTACATACAAGACCAGACTATCTTGCCATCCAAATCCTCTCGCCACGGACCTGCTTAACATTTCACATGAAAGAAAATTAAAGACCTGACCCTCTGGTTCACTAGTTACTCTAGTATATCTATCTGGAGAAACAGAGTATAGTGTCATAGTGCGGGAACTAATTAATTTTGAAATTCAGTGTTGTTTAAATTTTGTTCGATTTTTTATTTTTTAGATTAACTATTTAGATGGGAAATAAGCCACAATTAATTGAAAAAATTGGATCAACTTCATCTAAGAAAGCGGAAAAATTCCTAAAGATTGGCTTAAATCCTCATTTGTTGTACTACCAAAAAAAACACAGAGCCACAAAATGCAGCGACTATGGCACCATCAGCCTAATGAGTCATGTATTGAAAACTTTTCTCAGAATAACTCATCAAAGAACATATAGAAAAATTGAGGAAAGAATCTCAAGTACTCAATTCGGTTTTCGCTGTGGCCTTGGAACGCGTGATGCACTATTCGCAACCCAAGCTTTAATCAAGGATGCAGAGATGTAAATCATGACGTTTTCATGTGCGCGATTGATTTTGAAAAGGCCTTTGATAAAGTTCGCCATGAAAAAATGCTACATATTCTCAAATCTACCGGTCTGGACGGTAGGGACATTAGAATAATCGCAAATTTGTATTGGGGCAATTAGGGTTGGGAATCGGTGCTCTGAAGAAGTAAAAATCAAGCGTGGAGTTCGACAAGGCTGTATATTGTCACCAATGTTGTTTAATCTTTACGCTGAAACAATCTTAAATGAAGTGTTTGAAAACGCAAAAGAGGGAATACCCATTAATGGTATGCTTATGAACAATATCAGATACGCAGATGACACCTTGTTACTGACAGAATCAATTGAACATCTTCAAGCGTTATTGAACCGAATGGTGGTATTCTGCGCGATATATGGACTCAAACTGAACGCAAGAGAAACAAAGTTTATGGTTGTTAGTAAACAGGTAGCCGTAAATAATAATAACTATATCGTAAAAATCGGTAATTACTCAATTGAACGAGTAAATAATCTTGTATACCTGGGTACTCATATTAATGAAAGCTGGAACCCTAGTACAGAAATAAAAAGTAGAATCGCCAAAGCAAGGACAAGTTTTATGAAATTTAAGAAAATCCTGTGCAGTCATGATCTAAATTTGGAACTTCGCATAAGAATGGTTCGATGTTATATATTCCCAATACTACTTTACGGGGTTGAAGCATGGACCCTGACAGAATCGCTTTTAAAAACCTAGAAGCATTTGAGGTGTGGGTCTACCGCCGTATTCCGAAGATCAGTTGGGTAGAAAGAGTCACAAAAGAAAGGGTTTTAGTCGCAAAAGAACAGTTAAAAGGCGCAAATTGGAATACTTTGGTCATATAATGCGTCACCCAGAAAAATATGACATACTTCACCTTGTCATGCAAGATAAAATAATGGGAAAAAGAAGTGTGGGCCGCCGTACAACTTCTTGGCTTAAAAACCTACGCCAATGGTTTGGGAAAACTAGCACTGAGCTATTTCGTGCGGCTGTAAATAAGACAATGATTGTTAATATGCTGGGAAACATGAGAGCCAACGATCGACAAGTGGTCTCGGCACCTTAAGAAGAGGAAAAATTGAAAAAATAATTTTATTAATATTTCGACGCCCAAATCGGGTGTCGTTGTCAAAATATAAAATACCATCTAAATAGTTAATCATAAAAATGCCACAAGGAAATAGCTTCAGAACAACATTATTTTTTAGACTTAAGACTTATATTTTTATAGAATCATTACAGTTGCTTTCCTGATGAGAACAAAAGAGTTCGAAATGGTCCATAGAAAGATGGTAATGATCTCTGAAGCGAAATTAAATATAAATGGTTCTTTCGGTCCTTTTCCTAGACGAAGAGAAGGTAAATGCGTGGCCTAAGTGTCCTCTATTTGCTTTCTCCTATTTCGTCGTCTCTATGTGATTATATATTGTAAAATCCGGAGATATGGGATGCAGCCAGAAAGCAGTTTATTAACGAAAAGTGTTGGATTTTAAATATTGTTTATTATATTTTTATTTCAATTATTCTAATTGTTTAAAAAGTAGTAAACTTTGTATCTAGGGCTTTTCGTTTTCCTCGTAATACGAGAGATGTCGCTGTTTTGCGTCTCAAAAGGCGGGTTCATCGCATCGCGATGGTTTGTTTTAAAAGAGGCAGAATGTTTGTATTCCCTTCAGAGTTGTGACTGCATAATCTTCACTGATGATGCATAAGGATGCTGAAATAGTTACTATATGGAGATGGTGGTCCAACTCTGAATCGAATATAAACAAAACCTGCCTTGAACCCTTTTTTATCTTTTTCATTTTTACTCAATTTGTGAGTATTTAGAAACTGTCTTTCGGTCCTTTTCCTAGACGAAGAGAAGGTAAATGCGTGGCCTAAGTGTCCTCTATTTGCTTTCTCCTATTTCGTCGTCTCTATGTGATTATATATTGTAAAATCCGGAGATATGGGATGCAGCCAGAAAGCAGTTTATTAACGAAAAGTCTTGGATTTAAAATATTGTTTATTATATTTTTATTTCAATTATTCTAATTGTTTAAAAAGTAGTAAACTTTGTATCTAGGGCTTTTCGTTTTCCTCGTAATACGAGAGATGTCGCTGTTTTGCGTCTCAAAAGGCGGGTTCATCGCATCGCGATGGTTTGCTTTAAAAGAGGCAGAATGTTTGTATTCCTTTCAGAGTTGTGACTGCATAATTTTCACTGATGATGCATAAGGATGCTGAAATAGTTACTATATGGAGATGGTGGTCCAACTCTGAATCGAATATAAACAAAACCTGCCTTGAACCCTTTTTTATCTTTTTCATTTTTACTCAATTTGTGAGTATTTAGAAACTGTCTTTCGGTCCTTTTCCTAGACGAAGAGAAGGTAAATGCGTGGCCTAAGTGTCCTCTATTTGCTTTCTCCTATTTCGTCGTCTCTATGTGATTATATATTGTAAAATCCGGAGATATGGGATGCAGCCAGAAAGCAGTTTATTAACGAAAAGTCTTGGATTTAAAATATTGTTTATTATATTTTTATTTCAATTATTCTAATTGTTTAAAAAGTAGTAAACTTTGTATCTAGGGCTTTTCGTTTTCCTCGTAATACGAGAGATGTCGCTGTTTTGCGTCTCAAAAGGCGGGTTCATCGCATCGCGATGGTTTGCTTTAAAAGAGGCAGAATGTTTGTATTCCCTTCAGAGTTGTGACTGCATAATCTTCACTGATGATGCATAAGGATGCTGAAATAGTTACTATATGGAGATGGTGGTCCAACTCTGAATCGAATATAAACAAAACCTGCCTTGAACCCTTTTTTATCTAAATATAATGCCTTTTATCTACCTACCGTTTTTACTCACGTATCGAGTACTAGGAAGCATATTTGTTGATCTTTACCTCGGTGAATTGATATGTTGTGGAGTGCAACTATGTAGACTCCCCATGTCTATACATTTATCACCCGTTATTCCTTGCACTTTTTAGAAGGATGGGAATAGGTATAAGAGAGAATCTGTTTCCGAATTAAGAAATCCAAAGATTTTATTATTTTTAAACATTTATTTGTTTGAAAACGGAGTCTTTTGGGTTTCGACATTTTGTTAATAGAGGTCGCTATCGTGTCTTAATGTTAATTATATTTGGTAATTGGCATGAATGGTAAAGGTGTTTTATTTTTCGATTCAGAGCATCATTACAGTTGCTTTCCTGATGAGAACAAAAGAGTTCGAAATGGTCCATAGAAAGATGGTAATGATCTCTGAATCGAAATTAAATATAATGCCTTTTATCTACTTATTCTTTATTGCCTGAGCTGTCTATCTGTACTAAATTCTATCTATTATCGAAAGTCAAATAAGTCAGCAAATAAAATTAGAAATTATTTATCTTCTGAATTTTTAAGGTTAAAAATAAAGCATAACAGAGTGGTGAAATACTCGACAAGGGAAATCTAAACTTGCATTTCACGTCTTGTCATTCACCGTGATAATAATTTTAGCGAATTAGGTATTTCCTTTAATATCCACAAAAGTGAATAAAGTATAAACTAAAAGACAAGAAAAGATGGTTCAGATTTGATTACAGTACAGAGCCTCTATGTGCTTATACGTATTTTGGAATAACCGCTTCCTCATCGGAGCACCTGGGTAGAGGCACTGACCTGCAATAAAATCCTTTCATCCTTTCGGGGTAATTATCAAAATAAAAACCAAAGATGCTACGAGCACCATCAATGAATCGAAAGTTAAACAAGTCAGGAAATAGAATTCGAAATTATTTACCCTCTGAGCTTTTTAAGTTTGGAAAATAAAGCATAACAGAGTTGCGAAATACTTAACAAAGGAAATCTAAAATTGCATTTCACGTCCTGTCATTCATCGTGATAATAGTTTTAGCGAATTATTTCCTTTAATATCCACAAAAGTGAATAAAGTATAAATTAAAAGACAAGAAAAGATGGTTCAGATTTGATTACAGTACAGAGCCTCTACTATGTGCTTATACGTATTTTGGAATAACCGCTTAATCATCGGAGCACCTGGGTAGAGGCACTGACCTGCAATCGAATCCTTTCATCCTTTCGGGGTAATTATCAAAATAAAAACCAAAGATGCTACGAGCACCATCAATGAATCGAAAGTCAAATAAGTCAGGAAATAGAATTCGAAATTATTCCTCTGAGCTTTTTAAGTTTGGAAAATAAAGCATAACAGAGTTGCGAAATACTCAACAAAGGAAATCTAAAATTGCATTTCACGTCCTGCCATTCACCGTGATAATAATTTTAGCGAATTATTAATTTTAGTTTATACTTTATTCACTTTTGTGGATATTAAAGGAAATATTTCGTTAAACTTATTATCACAAATTCGCCACTTTGTTATGCTCTATTTTTCCAGCTTAAAAAGCTCAGAGGATAAATAATTTCGAATTTTATTTCCTGACTTATTTGACTTTCGATTCATAGATCGTGCTAGTAACATCTTTGGTAATTATTTTGATAATTATCCCGAAAATATGAAAGGATTTGATTGGCTCATCCTCCGATGAGGAAACGGTTATTCCGAAAGACGCATAAGCACATAGTAGAGGCTCTGTACTGTAATCAAATCTGAACCATCTTTTCTTGTCTTTTAGTTTATCTATTATGTTCAAATAGTCCAGAAAGCAACTGCGTATCCGCTAGGAAAAATATTCTAATTCGGATTTTTTGCACAATCTTACTCAAAATGGACTCTTTTTAACAAAGGGTACCCCCCGTTAAGATAGGCAAATGCCCTCACTCTCAGAATTCAATTTTTTTAATTTTTTTACGTTCTGTGCAATTAAAAAATGAGATAACGCGGATTTTTACCTCGCCACCCCCCTTACCCCTCCACACACAGCCAAAAACGTAGATTTTTAGATTAAATTTTTTTTTAGTTGGGTTGTAATTGATTTAAAAATTTCAAAAAATTCACACATATAGCTGAGGCCTTTACAAAACATGTCCATTTTTTATGGACCCTTTGGTCGAGTGTACATAACCTCAATTTTTTTTTAACTTTTTTAAAACCTATAACTTTTTTTTGGAGGGGGCTGCAGGTCCAATTTTTTTTGCATTTTGTGTATTTTATCAAAAGCTATCTCTCTGATTTTTTTTCAGATTTTTCCGTCAGGTGCGCCATCTTGAAAAATCCGGAAAACTGTTTTTTTAGGGGGGTTTTGGGAATTTTCTCCATTTTATAGACTGCAACATAGATCAACTCACGGTTTTGTTAATAGATTATGTATAATTTGAAATAACTGAGTATATTAGGATATTTAAAAATTGGGCGAAACACTTTTACACCCCCTAAAAACCATGTTTGTTTAAAGTTTTGTAAGGATTTTTGCGGGTCTAATTATATTTTTTGAGGTCGATACAGCCTGAATATTTTTTTTATTTTTTTACGTTCTATATAATTTTAAAAAATTAGGACTCAGAGCAAATTTTAGCCCACTTCCCCTATCCCCCCTTCCCCACAGCCAAATGTCAATTTTTCGATTTTATTTTTTTTAAGTCGGTTTGCAATTAAACTATAAATGTTGTTCTGAAGCTATTTCTTTGTGGCATTTTTGTAATTAACTATTCTAAATGGGAAATAAGCCACAATTTAACTAAAAAAGATTTTATTTTCCATCTGTAATGCGATAGAGAGAATTCGATAATCTGTGACGCACTGAAAAAATGGTTTGGGACAATCTATATAAATAGGTCAGATTAAATTAAATTATTAGGAGATTCAAGCAACATTTTTGGTTGATTTATTAATATTTTGTATTTTGACAACGACGTCCGTGGTGGACGTCGAAACGTTAATAAAATCATTTTTTAGTAAAATTGTGGCTTATTTCCCATTTAGAATAGTTAGTAATTATTAAATTATACATTTCAAAAAATTCACACGCACAGCCGGGGCTTTTACAGAACATCTATTTTCATGGACCCGAAGACCCGAAAGTCGAGTGTACATATTATAACCTCATTTTTTTTTTTTTTGTTTTTTAATAGGTACGTATAACTTTTTTTGGAGATGGCTGCTAATTTTTTTGGGTTTTGTGTATTTTACAAACCATCTACGTTTGGCTCATAATCCACGCTGTGTGCTTGTCCCGTTAGGTAAATTATTCCGATTAATTTTTTTGCACAAACTTACTCAAAAACAGGTACTTATAACAAATCCACAAGGTGCCAGGCAGTACAGCGGTCGGAAAATTGTTTAAACATTTTTTTAAACGAATTCAAAAAATCAATTTTTTCACTTCGGACAAATTTGTTTTAGATTCTATGGATCAAGCTGAGCAAAAAAAGTATCTTGCGATTTTTCTATAAAATTGACTGTTGTCGAATTACATGCATTTTCAAATTTGAAAAACGCGAAAATAGCCATTTTCAAGGCTTAATAACTCGATTAATAATTATTATTATGAAAGCCATAAAGTGACCAACTCAAAGTTTAAAGCCTCCCCTGCAATAGCCTGAAGAAATTTTTGTAATTATTTTATTACTAACTATTATTTTTAGTAATTAAAAATGAGCGCTACGCATGTATTGAAGCGGACGTCCGCGAGAGAGAGAGAGAGAGAGAGAGAGAGAGAGAGAGAGAGATGTACAATATTCATTGGACGTTTTAAAAAAATATCGATTGGAAGTCAAAATACGTTTTAAATAAATTAAAAAGGAATTTTGAGGTTATATGTATTGTACACTCGACCTGCACGGGTCTATAAAAAATAGATACATATGTTTTGTAGAAGCCTCATAAAATTTTTAAATTAATTGCAACATTAAACAAAAAAAAAATAGAAAAATTGACGTTTTTGTGGGGGCAGGGGGAGGGGGTGTTGAGCTAAAAATGCGATTAGTCTTATTTTTTAATCACATATAACGTAAAAAAATGAAAAAAAAATATTCAGGCTGTATCGATCTCAAAAAATATCATTAAGCCCGCAAAAACCCTTACATAACTTCAAACAACACGGTTTTTGGGGGGTTTAAAGATGTTTTGCCCAATTTTTGATAATCTTTAAATAGTCATTTATTTTAAATTATACATAATCTATTGACAAAGCCTTGAGTTGATCTATGTTGCAGTATATAAAATGGAGAAAATTACTTAAAAACCCCCTAAAAAAATAGTTTTCCGAATTTGTCAAGATGGCGCACCTGACGGAAAAATCTGAAAAAAATCAGAGAGATATCTTTTGATAAAGTACACAAAATGCAAAAAAAAATTGGACCTGCAGCCCCTCCAAAAAAAAGTTATAGGTTTTAAAAAAGTTAAAAAAAAATTTGAGGTTATGTATACTCGACCTAAGGGTTCGTAAAAAATGGACATGTTTTGTAAAAGCCTCAGCTATACGTGTGAATTTTTTTAAATTTTTAAATCAACTAAAAAAATTTAAATCTAAAAATCTACGTTTTTGGCTGTGGGGAGAGGGGTAAGGGGGGGTGGCGAGCTAAAAATCCGCGTTATCTCATTTTTTAATTGCACAGAACGTAAAAAAATTAAAAATATTGAATTCTAAGAGTGAGGGCATTTTGCCTATCTTAACGGGGACCCTTTGCATGTTGTCAGGACCAAAAGGTGGTCAAAAATCTTTTAAACGTTTTTTTTTTTTGTTTTTTTTCCTAAAATTATTTTTTTTTGCATGGAAAAAATTTTTTTTAGGTTTTTTGGATCATTCCAAACAGAAAAGGTCTTTAGTGACTTTTCTCTAAAAATGATAGTTTTTGACATATAAGCGATTAAAAATTGAAAAATTGCGAAATCGGTCATTTTCAACCCTCAAAAACTATGTGAAAAACTGACAACTTGAATGTTGCCAAGGTAGAGAGATATTCTTTAAACATCGATTGATGAAATCCCGAAGAGTTTTTTGCAATACAATATTCAAAACTCCTTTGTTTTTTAATTGCTAATCAAGCGTGCGCGACACTATTTTCCACCGACAGTATGGTGCAAATGAAAGGAATAAATTCGTTATTTCGTAAACCGGCGACTCCAAGGAAAAATTCCGAAACAGGTCGATTTTTATTTTTAAGTTATGATATTGTGGCATATATGGTATACTAATGACGTCATCCATCTGGACGTGATGACGTAATCGATGATTTTTTTAAATGAGAATAGGGGTCGTGTGCTAGCTCATTTGAAAGGTTCTTTAATTCTCTATTCAGTAATATAAACATTTACATAATTATTTATACAGGGTGTCCAAAAAATTTTTATTAAATTAAATTATTTGAAAAAAAAAAGAAGTAGAAGGACACCCTGTATAAATAATTATATAAATGTTTACATTACCGACTAGAGAATTGAAAAACCTTTCAAATGAGCTACCACACGACCCCTATTCTCATTTAAAAAATCATCGATTACGTCATCACGCCCAGACGGATGATGTCAATAGTATATCATATATGCCACAATATCATAACTTGAAAAAAAAATCGACCTGTTTCGGGATTTTTCCTTAAAGCCGCAGGTTTACGAAATAACGAATTTATTCCTTTCATTTGCACCATACTGTCGGTGGAAAATAGTGTCGCGCACGCTTTATTAGCAATTAAAAAACAAAGGAGTTTTGAATATTTTATTGCAAAAACCTCTTCATGATTTCATCAATCGATGTTTAAAGAATATCTGCCTACCTTGGCAACATTCAAATTTTGAGTTTTTCACATAGTTTTTGAGGGTTAAAAATGGCCGATTTCGCAATTTTTCAATTTTTAATCGATTATATGTCAAAAACTCATTTTTAGAGAAAAGTCACTAAAGACCTTTTCTGTTTGGAATGATCCAAAAAACCTAAAAAAACTTTTTTCCATGCAAAAAAAATAATTTTAGGAAAAAAACAAAAAAAAAACGTTTAAAAAATTTTTGACCACCTTTTGGTCCTGGCAACATGCAAATTTGTTAAAAGGAGTCCTTTTTGAGTAAGATTGTACAAAAAATCCGAATTAGAATATTTTTCCTAGCGGATGTGCAGTGGCTTTCTGGACTAAAAGTAATAATTGTTATGCCACATTTTAAAATTATAATTTGGGGCGGATTCCCACTATGTTATTGTACTTACAGGAAATATACATATTGCTTAATTAACAATAAAACACAGAAAACGTTTGTTTTCTATACTTCCACAAAATTTATTACAACTAAGTGACTACAGCTTTTAAGTCTTTAGCTGAAGAGGTTGAGGAGTGGGGAGCTGTTTGTCTCGAGTTGGTCATTTAGAATTATATCTGTATTGTTCAATTTATTAATTTCCATAGATTCTAAAAAGATAGCTTAAGGCCTTTATTTTGGATATGCAGAATTTGAAACTCTTCATTGAAAGAATGATTATGATCTAGAAGGTGAAGTTGTAACGAAACGAGGTTATGTTGTGGCAGAATAGACATTGCTTTAAAGGGTAATTACTTATTTATGGAAGTTTCCACAAAATAGGCTAGCTGGAAATTGAAGAGACTAAACAGTAGGGCTCAGGGAAGGATCAGGCCGTATTTGCATGCCCTAGTAAGACGCTACCTACTGAAATACTTGAATGATAAAGAAAATAAATTAATATAAGGAGTAATGACAAGAAAAGAACTATTGACCAAGAAGATATTCAGAAGTAGTGTTGAGCGCCAGGAAAGAATAGAATATATTGCTCTCCACGTGACCTATATTGCTGTACCTAACTAATACTATTAAAAGGTAGGATAATAAAACATATAAGTATGTACAACCAACCAATTTAATAAAAAAAAAATACCTATAACCCCTATATATACAAATTTATACACTAGCTAACTAGTACCTGTCGTACTAGAAGGATACGCTCCTGTCGACACTGAGATTTACAGAAAAAAAATAAAACACAAAAATTTAATTAATTATACCAAGACAGTTATTTGAAATTACAAGTTATTTACCTAAACAAAAATATTATATTGATATTGATCACAATATTGGCTGACAATTCCGTATCTGACCTAAAGTGATAAACCTGAGTACAATATCTAATAACTGAAATAAAGGTTATGAAATAAGGGAATAAACACCTAGATATTGTATACAACACCTTTACACGATGATTTATAATCTTCAGATTATTTTAAATGAATGATGTGAGCGGTGAAAGGTAAAATTTGTTGAAAAATATTAAATATTAGACAGTTATTAAATTTTAGCAAAGTGAGTTTATATTATTATTAAAGTTATTTATTTCAAAGTTATTAAAACTATTAAAGTTGAAAGATATTATTGAACAAAAATTGAAAACGTAAATTTTACTATAAAACCTGTTGCTTCTACAAGTGAGAGCTGGTTTCTTCTCCAAAATCCTGCTAGATGAATGGTTGGAGATCCAAGTTATCCTCCAATCTTCCCCAAACCTGGGGGGTACTGTCATCCACAAGGAGGTACGCTTCTATGACTGGCAAATCAACATATATTCCATAAAAGTAACAAAATCGCCCAAAATTTCCCAAAATTATTTTATTCCATTTCCAAAAAAACAAAAGCTGTGACTTGACTTAATCTTCTACTTCTCCTTCTCCACCAGTGGCTAAAAAACAAACCTTGATCAGCTGGTTGGCCTTGAGCATATATGAAACAGGGCCTCTACAAAAAGGTGTATCACCTTATCAGAACTTGACAGAGAAAAAATCTAAGTAAAAATTGAAGTTTGATGTCCATGCTTAAAGTTCATTGACCTTGATTATCCTTGAATGGAAACAGCTTTTTAAACGAATATAAGAAAGTATTTAGACAAGTAAATGGGGATCTTGCAATCAAAGATTACACTCTGGAATTATTTAAAGGAGAGAATTAGCTTATCATTGATTTCAAACTTGTGGAGTGAAAATGTAATTCTTGGAATTTTTTTGATCTGTAGAACGTAGATTAGAAGTAGATATTGAAACTGTGATAACTGAAGAATAGCAATGTTTTCAATCTAATCTAAACATGGTATTAGAAATGATTTAGACAGTTACCTTTTTTTTTTCACGGAAAAGAAATGAAAAACCATAGCTATGTGACATTCATACATACCCATTGCTTTCCAAAAACGGAGTTGAAAAATAAAAACTCTTCTCTTGAAACACTCCACACTACAAAACCAAAACAAAACTTCCTCCAACGTAAATTACTCTTCTTATAAATTAATATGTCAACCAAATTTCTATTTCTTATGCAATGGCCACCGGCGGAGATTGAACTGTTACCTTATCAAAAGCCGAAAACTAAGTGCCGGACCGCTGCGGTTGCCGAAATGACCAACACGCCAGCCGGATGCCGGCATCGCCAGGCGAACCAACTTATAAAACTTGAATTTCCCCAAAAGTTACAAACATCATCCAAATAGTAAAAATCTAGGCAATACCTACTACACGCTGAAGTATATTTGGTTGTATACTTATTGGGAGTTGCTTTTCCTAATAAATATTTTGAAATGCATATTATAAAGTGACGATGAGTATCACTCATCGTTACATTCCCCCATTACTTGTAAGAAAAAAAAATTGATCTTATGAACAATTTTTTTTTTATTATATACACATATATATATATATACACACACACATACATATATATACATATATATACACACATATATATACCCATATAGATACTCCATACAAATATCCACAGAGAAAAATCACACGCTGTGGGATCCAACACAGCCGTGAAGAAAACAAATATCTAAAATATATCAAGAACCTATGAATACTACACTACTATAAACTAACCTATCGTTGGACACCGTCCAAACTCATAGTACCAGTCCTCTGTGACATATACCCAAAAAGACCAAATTGTGTTCAAGTTGATTTAGTAGATTTAAATAAAACCCCAAATTATAGTCAACAAGAACACCATAACAACAATATTCGAATACAAACTCAATATAACCTATACGACGACTAACTTACTCACACTTACAGCTGACTCGATCGATCATATCTAACCGCAAATTATGAGTCATGTAAATGGAGATGAATTAATGCCCGATATATCTCATATGGTACCAACATACTTAGTTAAGGTCTATTATAACCCTTTGCTAAATTTCATAATTCAGATAAATTCTACTACAAAAATGTCGAATGGCACGAGTAGTACAAATTGTTCTATCGATGGACAACAGATTTAAATAGAGCATATCCAAAGTGAACAATCAGTAAAAATTTCGTAGCCAATTCTCAACATGCAAAAAAAAATAGACCTGATAACCTAACCTACATATAAGAGTCATTAACAAGAAAGGGCAAAATTTATTGTAGCAAGACGTTTATCCTAAATTGATCCGACAGTGGACAACAGATTTATAGGGAAGCATATCCAAGGTGGAACAATCAGGCAGATTTAATTGAGCAATGTTACAACTTAGCGCTAAATGTGCTAATAATGATTACATATTTGTTACCATGACCCTAACTCAACTGATCATCAGATTTGTATCAGATTCAATAGAAGATCTATCTAAGGGTGACTAATTGAATAGTTGACCTAACAGAAGTCAGCTTACTCTGGGACTCTCTAACTATAGCTATAGCTACAACAGATTGATAAGAATGGCCAGAAGAAGCTAACCAATATTTTGAAGTCATCTCTCATGAAAGAATTCAAGAAGTCACATATTAATAACTCTTATAAATAAAACCAATTATGTAAATACTAGAGAACAAGTAAATCAATTTCTAAAGAAACTGCAGATTAAGAAAATGTTCCCTAGTTACTCACAAAGAACAGGATATTGATCCTGACCCTAAGGTACATATGAACCAGAAAAAATTTAGTTCCTCGGAAAGATGATGCTTGAACAAAATAATCCCCCGGTGAATACAAAAGCTACAATATTTCAATATATCAAAGAAGTTACCATCATTATCAGAATAATAAAATAGTTGAGTTGGTTGTTAACCTCTCACCTGATCACAACCTTGTGCTAATTCCGAGCAAGGATGACATACATCCACATGTGATACATTTTTAATCTTAAGACATCGACTTATTGTCGATTACTATACAGCTCATAATGTAGCAATAATGTTATTTTGAGGTTTTACACCTATTCAAGTGGCTAGTTTCAATTACTTGTACACTGGACGTTTACACTGAGGATGGTCAGTTTGACCGAAAACGTTTTGTACAACCACTCCCTTGTGGATGAATTTTAAAATTTTTTAATAAATTTATAATATACCTATATACAACAGAAGTGTTTACTTCATTCTACGTTGTCTTAACAAAGGTATACAGCCAACTACAGGGTTTACCCTTTTAATGTTTTAATAAAATAGTAAACTTAAGAATAGATAAACATACAAGTTAAGACTAAGTCTCTTCAGAATGAATGTAAACTGAAAATCAAATAAGAATGCCCAATACATGATTAAAATGATGATTAAACATTCTATCATAAAGATTCAGCATCTGAACTAATTGAGGTAGGCTTGGAACTAGGCAACTGTGAGCAATGAAATCTGCTTCCTATCAGGTGCACAGTCGATAAGCAACAAGTCTCGAACCCACGTATTTGCATAGCCAAGCTAGGCAAACCACTTTCCTCAGAAATGTTCACTACAATAAATAATGAAATGGTTTCATAGTGTTTATCATAAATTTAATCTCAATTAACTTTATCAAAATTTGGACACATGCAGTATAACTTTTGAATCACACTGTATACTAAAATTGCATTTACCCAAACAAATATCACAATGACTTCTTTAGACAAAAACAAGCTAATCTACCAAGGAATCATGCTAAGCATTGAAATAACTTTCCAGTAGAAACTACAAAATCAAATACAAAACGAGATAATCCTAATCTAAACCTATTATGTAGATACACTAATCTACAAGTGATGACATATATAAGCATAATCACATACAAGGTGTTAACAGTTCCATACCAGTTCAATATTAAGCCAAACTAAGCTAAATCTCAATAATAATCTAATGACATCTCAGATACATAGAATATGGAAAGCTAGAAAGATTACTATAATAGATAAAACATAGAGTCCCTATCTGGTGACTAAAATCAAAATCCAAGCATTAACCTATTCATTGAACAATCGAGTATTTCTGAAATTTAGAAAGAGGAATTAACTTGATCAAAACTGTTAAGTTAATCTTCTTCTTCTGATGACGAAGATGCTAAGTCGTTGACAGTATTATCTGGTAGTAAGTCCTTTATGTGAAATCGACCAAGTTTCTTGTTGGACGAACTATCTTTTAATTCATATATTAAAGGAGAGATTACTTTACTGACAACACATGGGACATATTTCTGACAAAATTTGGCAGAAATAGCATCACCTTTACTTGACTTAACAAAATTACGTTTTAATACCCGATCACCAACAAAGAATCGCAAATCTCTTTTCCTCAAATTGTATTGACTCTGTGACTTAAGGTAAGAAGATTTTAACTTCTTCCTGATGTCTGCAAATATTGGAGGCAAAGTCTGAATATCATCTAAACGATGAAGCTTCTCAGAGATCTGAGGGAGATTTGTGGAATTGTCTGAAATTAAACCAAAATAATCACCAGACAAAGCAATATTTCTACCAAAATTTAAATAAGCTGGAGAACATTGAGTAACTTCATGGACCGAAGTTCTTATGGCTTGAGCTATTGAGTGAATATACTGGTCCCAAGCTCTGTGATCTGGATATGTGTATGATCTAAGGGCTGTTACAATACTGCGGTTCACTCGCTCACTATGATTAGCTTGCGGATGGTATGCAGCATTATAAAAGATCTTCTGAACTTTGTATTTAGTTAGAAGGTCTTTAAAAGCCTTAGACACAAATTGAGGACCATTGTCACAAGACACAATTTGGGGAACACCAAACAACAAAAAGACTTGTTCCTCCAAATATTTCACAATGGCAGGGACAGTGGCATTCCGAAGAGGAAAAACTAGTGGAAATTTTGTAAAGTAGTCCACAACCACCAAACAATAGGTATAGCCATTGTAGCTACGAGGATATGGTCCAATCAGATCCATGGATATCATCTGCCATGGGAAGTCAATGTTCCTAAAAGTACCCATTAATCCAGCTTGTGGCATAGTACTTGGCTTGCAAGTAGCACAAACTGTGCATCTAGATATATATTTCTTAATATAGTTGCGCATGCCAGGCCAATAATATAATTCTGCTATCCTACTAAATGTTTTATAAGAACCAAAATGACCAGATGTCACATTATCATGAAATGTACGAAGAATTTCATCCCGGTTTGCTGTTGGGACAACAATCTTCCAATCAGACATATTAGACAAAGCTTCCACTGAACTAACGACATGCTTATAAAGGATATTATTTTCTACTTTAAAATCAGGATATTGATCAGGTGTTTGAGTAACTTTTTCCAACATTTTCTGATACCATGCATCCGGAACTAAAGTGGATAAGTCAAGAAGATTGACATCAAATGTTCGAGACAAAGCATCAGCTACTATAACACCATTTGCTTTACGATGGACGATATTATAATCAAAGGCTGACAACTTACAAATCCATCGAGACAAACGTTGGGAGTGGTTACGCATAGAATGCATCCACAATAATGAACTGTGGTCAGTAATAAGGGTGCACTTACGACCTTCTAAATAGTAACGGAAAGCCTCCAAGCCATGAATAATAGCAAGGAGTTCACGCTCTGTAGTGGAGTAATTTTTCTGAGCCTTATTAAGCTTCTTACTAGTATAGGCTATGGGGTGTTCAGAACCATCTTTCATCTGAAAGAGTACACCACCTGAAGCGGTATTTGAACAATCTGTCATGAGATAGAAGTGTTCACTGAAATCAGGTGAAGTCATGACCGGAGCACTGGTAAGAGCTTCCTTAATGCGATGAAAAGCATCATCGGCTTCAGGAGTCCAGGTGATAGTCTGGCCCTTTTTTCTATTCTTAAGGAGGTCAGTAAGGGGTGATAATAAAGTAGAATAAGAAGGCACAAATCTACGATAGTAACCACACATGCCCAAGATCCTACGTAATTGTGTAGTAGTTTTAGGAATGGGGAAGTCCTTAATAGCGGTTACTTTATCAGGGTCTGTTCTCAAACCTTGATGATCAACAACATATCCTAGAAATTTCAAATTAGGACGACAAAAATTACATTTCTCTAAATTAACAGTGAGATTAGCCTCTTTAAGGCGTGAAAATAATTTCTCCAATATTTCAATATGTGAAGAAAAATCAGGAGTAACAACTATGATGTCATCTAAATAATAGAATACGAATGGTTCGAGTTGGGGACCAATAACCAAGTCCATTAAACGACACATTGTTTGCGGAGCTGAAACTAGACCGAAAGGCATTGTAACAAATTGAAATAACCCTTTACCACTGACAGCGAAAGCAGTATACTTCTTACTCTCTTCGCTTAACGGAATTTGTAAGAAGGCTTTGGATAAATCGATCGAAGAGATATATTTGGCATTCTGAAGTTTGCTCAGAATTATATCTATCCGAGGGATGGGATAAGCATCTCGATTAGTAGTGATACTATTAAGTTTGCGACCATCGAAGCATACTCGGAATGATCCATCCTTCTTCTTTGTCATCCATAACGGCGAACAATAAGAAGAATTCGAATGTTCGATAATGTTTAGAGAGAGCATCGTATCAATTTCTTTCCCTAAATCTGCTTGCCATGCCTGAGGTATGGGATATTGATATTGTCTAAACGGAGTTGAAGTGTTCACTTCGATAGTATGAGATATTAAATGTGTACGGCCTAATTTATCTTTGGAAGATATAGAAGAAAATTTAGAGATAATATTCTCTAACTGGTTTTGTTCTAAGCTAGACAAACTAGAGAACTCACGAATGGCACTTACAGTTGCGACATTAAAGGAAGATATAAACAACGAAAAATCTGAACAGTTTAATGTACTATTAAATGCATTTAAGAAATCCATGCCAAGAATTATAGAATTTTTAATTGAAGGGATAACATAAAATGTAATCATTTTCCGAATATTGGCAACTACGATTTCTGTGTCAAATTTACCTGTAATTGACTGGATAGCACCATCCGCAGTAGAGACTTGCAGAGAAGAAATAGGCATAACATTAATATCCGTGTTTTCTAACAATTTCAGCGAATTCGAACCTATTAAAGAAATGTTAGAACCACTATCTAATAGAGCTAAACAAGATTGTCCTAAAATTTCAATTTCAAGATAAGGTCGGTTATCATTATGTTTCCTAACTAATAACGAATTTATATCAAAATCCAAAATATCTGATTTATTTTCAAAATTATCTGGTATTAACATAGACATATTATTATTATTTACAAACGTACAGCCTGGTATAGAATTTGGAACTGTTTCCTTGTCTTGATTATGCTTATTACTAAAATTCCAGTTTAAGACTGGAGGGGATAATCTACGATCAAGCGAACCGTACGAGTCAACTGAAGTGTTACTAACAATTACTTTTTCCCTGATTTCGGTTTGCGTGCTGGCCTCCGGTTGGAAGTGTTTCTTCCTTCCTGAGAGGGTGTGTTCGAGCTGCTGGCAGGTATTGGACCTGAAGCTTCGTCTACAGCTGCGGTCATATTCCCTGATGGGGCTGCTGTTTGAGGAACGCTCAGGGTACGAGCCTCTGCATGCTCGTTTCCCGAACACTTAAAACAGTTACGTTTTAATGTGTTGTCTCTACCACAACCGTGGCAAAAAATCCGCGTTTGGGGTCTGGTACAATCACGAAATGCGTGATTAGCTTCCCGACAATTCCAGCAAGAAAAAGAAGAAGTAGTCACAGACACATTCGGTGTATGGGGTCTAGATTGCCAAGAACGATTTCTCGAGGAGTGAGAGGTAAATCCAGCACCAGGATTAGATGTTGTAGGAGGATGAAAAGACCAGGATAGAGTTTCTTCTAACCGTTTACACTTATCTGTCAGGTCTTCGATAGTGGCTATATCAACAAGTGCCAATTGGGCATGGTAAAAAGGTAGAAAACATTTTAGAATTATCTTAATTTTTGCATTATCTGTCAAAGGAGTATCTAAACGACTACACATACCCAACATAGTGTTAATAAACATAGTCACTGAAATAAGGCAGAAAATCGGATTTTAGTTTCTGAGCCAAACCGGTCCAAGTGGTAAAGCTACCACGGTTGTTCATAAACCACGTAAAAGCATGGCCTGTAAATAATTCAGCAGAAGCTGCAAAAAGATCCTCCTCACTCACACCTCTTGAAATCCGAAGACATTCCACCCTATCCAAAAATGAAATAACTTGGTCATAGTGACCTTCACCAGAAAACGAAACTCCCCATTTATGTACCTGAACAGGCTTGGGATGTAATAAGGAATTAGCGGCTTGAACCGAAGAAACAGGGGTGGACGTGGCTATAGGATTTACTCGAGAATCGAGTTCACCTTCTAGACTGAGAATCTTAATGGACATAGAGCGTTTGTAAAGTTGTTGCTCCTCATCTGAGCAACATAGTAAGTGGACACGACCAGAGATATGAGCAAGACGTGAAATGTACCTAGAATACATGTTATCATGGACAGTCCCTCTAAAAGTGGATATCTTTTGAGTAAGATCCTCGATGGTCTCATTTATTCCCTGTTGTTGTTCCAGGAAAGGAATAGCTGCAGCTGAAATTTGACGGAAACTCCTGTTTCCTTGCTCCTGTTTAAGAGCACCACGCAATAGACTGCGTTTTCTATCACATTTAGCGGCTTCTTCAACCTCTATTTCCCTTATCCTCAGCTCATAGTCCAACTCCCTAACTAACAAATGTTCTGGCTGATAGGTACACATGGTGATAGGGAAAGAATTAGTAACAATAAACCCAACCCAACAACGACAAACCGAACCCAACCCAACAACGACAAACCGAACCCGATCCAACAAACTAACGACCAATTAACCGACAATCTACTAAACGAGCTGCTAAACTAATGAACGAATAAACCGACAAACCAAATATAACCGAGATATATATTTGGGGTAGATATTTAAAATAATTTAAATAAATGTTTTAAGTGAAAATGTATATGTAAAAAAAATGAAATCTTTATAAGTTATATATAGGTATAGAGTGCAATAACTTAGCAAAACTAAAGTATATTACGGCTGCACCTAAATCAAAAGTAGTAATGTACCTAGATATCAAAAAAAAATAAATCATTCAAAATTTTTCAAAATAAATATCCAGGTATCACCAAACCGACCAGACCGAAATGTCAACCAATATACCTATTCAAATATTATCCTACTCAAGATTTACAATTATTATTTTAAATAAATTAAAATAGTACCAATACAGCAATATAAGTGCACTAGTTTATTGTTTCAAGTAACGTACAAAAAAGAAACCAAAAATATCTCTATATACTTACAAAATATACAACAATGGACCAGAAAGATACTTACTAGAAAAATTTACAATAAGCAACACAATAAAAGGTACTGTCTTACTGAAAACTGGTCCCCACGTTGGGCGCCAATTGTAACGAAACGAGGTTATGTTGTGGCAGAATAGACATTGCTTTAAAGGGTAATTACTTATTTATGGAAGTTTCCACAAAATAGGCTAGCTGGAAATTGAAGAGAATAAACAGTAGGGCTCAGGGAAGGATCAGGCCGTATTTGCATGCCCTAGTAAGACGGTACCTACTGAAATACTTGAATGATAAAGAAAATAAATTAATATAAGGAGTAATGACAAGAAAAGAACTATTGACCAAGAAGATATTCAGAAGTAGTGTTGAGCGCCAGGAAAGAATAGAATATATTGCTCTCCACGTGACCTATATTGCTGTACCTAACTAATACTATTAAAAGGTAGGATAATAAAACATATAAGTATGTACAACCAACCAATTTAATAAAAAAAAATACCTATAACCCCTATATATACAAATTTATACACTAGCTAACTAGTACCTGTCGTACTAGAAGGATACGCTCCTGTCGACACTGAGATTTACAGAAAAAAAATAAAACACAAAAATTTAATTAATTATACCAAGACAGTTATTTGAAATTACAAGTTATTTACCTAAACAAAAATATTATATTGATATTGATCACAATATTGGCTGACAATTCCGTATCTGACCTAAAGTGATAAACCTGAGTACAATATCTAATAACTGAAATAAAGGTTATGAAATAAGGGAATAAACACCTAGATATTGTATACAACACCTTTACACGATGATTTATAACCTTCAGATTATTTTAAATGAATGATGTGAGCGGTGAAAGGTAAAATTTGTTGAAAAATATTAAATATTAGACAGTTATTAAATTTTAGCAAAGTGAGTTTATATTATTATTAAAGTTATTTATTTCAAAGTTATTAAAACTATTAAAGTTGAAAGATATTATTGAACAAAAATTGAAAACGTAAATTTTACTATAAAACCTGTTGCTTCTACAAGTGAGAGCTGGTTTCTTCTCCAAAATCCTGCTAGATGAATGGTTGGAGATCCAAGTTATCCTCCAATCTTCCCCAAACCTGGGGGGTACTGTCATCCACAAGGAGGTACGCTTCTATGACTGTCAAATCAACATATATTCCATAAAAGTAACAAAATCGCCCAAAATTTCCCAAAATTATTTTATTCCATTTCCAAAAAAACAAAAGCTGTGACTTGACTTAATCTTCTACTTCTCCTTCTCCACCAGTGGCTAAAAAACAAACCTTGATCAGCTGGTTGGCCTTGAGCATATATGAAACAGGGCCTCTACAAAAAGGTGTATCACCTTATCAGAACTTGACAGAGAAAAAATCTAAGTAAAAATTGAAGTTTGATGTCCATGCTTAAAGTTCATTGACCTTGATTATCCTTGAATGGAAACAGCTTTTTAAACGAATATAAGAAAGTATTTAGACAAGTAAATGGGGATCTTGCAATCAAAGATTACACTCTGGAGTTATTTAAAGGAGAGAATTAGCTTATCATTGATTTCAAACTTGTGGAGTGAAAATGTAATTCTTGGAATTTTTTTGATCTGTAGAACGTAGATTAGAAGTAGATATTGAAACTGTGATAACTGAAGAATAGCAATGTTTTCAATCTAATCTAAACATGGTATTAGAAATGATTTAGACAGTTACCTTTTTTTTTTCACGGAAAAGAAATGAAAAACCATAGCTATGTGACATTCATACATACCCATTGCTTTCCAAAAACGGAGTTGAAAAATAAAAACTCTTCTCTTGAAACACTCCACACTACAAAACCAAAACAAAACTTCCTCCAACGTAAATTACTCTTCTTATAAATTAATATGTCAACCAAATTTCTATTTCTTATGCAATGGCCACCGGCGGAGATTGAACTGTTGCCTTATCAAAAGCCGAAAACTAAGTGCCGGACCGCTGCGGTTGCCGAAATGACCAACACGCCAGCCGGATGCCGGCATCGCCAGGCGAACCAACTTATAAAACTTGAATTTCCCCAAAAGTTACAAACATCATCCAAATAGTAAAAATCTAGGCAATACCTACTACACGCTGAAGTATATTTGGTTGTATACTTATTGGGAGTTGCTTTTCCTAATAAATATTTTGAAATGCATATTATAAAGTGACGATGAGTATCACTCATCGTTACAAAGTGCTTATGTAGAAGTGTCTGTTTTTCTATTGTTGAAAGCCTTTTGTGTTCTGCTATCCGTTTGTCAAAGGTTCTGCCAGTTTGACCGATGTGAGTTTAAATACGGGATGTTTAGAAATTGTTGTTTCAAGTTGGTTCATAAATATATCTGACAGCAATGGGCTTATAGGATTACCCATGATAAGTCCTGCACTGTCGTTTGTGTATATTTAATTATTGAATTCAAAATAGTCTTGATTTATGCAAATTTCAAGAAGGTGTTAAATTTCAGATGCAAAAACAATTCTAATATTGGTGGAGATACGTGGATGATATACTAGTATGCTTTACAGGAACTAACAGACAACTTGACCAATTTTTATCATACATTAATTCACTTCATAGTAATACTGAGTTTACAATAGAAACAGAAGAGAATAATTCCATAAACTTTCTAGATGTAACGATTACGAGACTACACAACAAACATGAGTTCTCCGTATATCATAAACCTACCCATACTGACACAACCATACACAATAATTCATCATCCCATCCTACACAACACAAATTAGCAGCCTACCATAGCATGATACATAGACTGACAGAAATTCCCATGACAAAAAATAACTTCGAGATAGAACTAAACATCATTAAACACATAGCAGTAAACAATGCCTATAACGAACAAACAGTTAACAAAATTTTAAACCAAAAATTCCATAAGAAAGCCCTGAAATTAGTGTATCCACCACCACAGAAAGAACCCTTCTGCTCTCTCACATATACTGGCAAGATGACAACAAAAATAGCCAGATACATAAAAAAGAAAGGAATAACACCAGCTTTCAGAACTAACAACAACTTTAGTAAATATATTAAGAACAATAAAAGCCGAAAGAGAAAGCAACTACAGAGTGGTGTGTACAGGTGACTGTCCGAAAACTTACATCGATCAAACTGGCATAACCTTTGACAAACGGATAGCAGAACACAAAAGGGCTTTCAACAATAGAAAAGCAGACACTTCTACATACGTACTTCACCTTCTAGATCATAATCATTCTTTCAATGAAGAGTTTCAAATTCTGCATATTCAAAATAAAGGCCTTAAGCTATCTTTTTTAGAATCTATGGAAATTAATAAATTGAAAACTACAGATGTAATTCTGAATGACCAACTCGAGACAAACAGCTCCCCACTCCTCAACCTCTTCAGTTAAAGACTTAAAAAGGCAAACACATTGTAAACTATATCATCTGAACTAACGGCTCGCCGGTGGGAAGATGCTACCTCAAAACTGGACTACAGAGACGGAAGTAAATTCCGGCACAAATTCAAAGTCCTAAAAAAACAAAAACTATCTCAACCATCTCATCTGTTGGTCAACAATCACATAGTCAATTCCCCAGATGGAAAGCTGAAGCATTCAGGAATTCGCTTCAAAACAACTTTCAAACTCCAGACAACCCGAACTTTGATCGCTTATTTAAACTGCACACAGAATACATAGTAAATGTTACTCTCAACTACCACGTTCCAGTCTATGATCCTATCATGGACCCCCTCACAAACAGGGAAACGGAGAGCTTTTGCCAAATAGGTAAAAACAGCGCTCCCGGACCTGATGGCATCAACCGAAGGTAAAAAACTTCCAGAGAGTATCATCCCTCTTCTAACTAAAATATTCAATGCATATCTCAAAAACAGCCACTTCCCTACTCCATGGAAAGTGGTCAATACCATCATGCTTTTGAAAAAAGGCAAACCCCCAACCCACGTGGAATCCTACAGACCAATCTCTTTAATCAACACTCTGGGTAAAGTTCTTGAGCTAATCCTAAAAGAGAGGCTCAATAACTTTCTCGAAATCCACAACATCATACCAAAATTCCAATACGGATTCCAGTCAGGTAAATCTACTCAACATGCATTAATAGATTTCACAACTAAAGTTACTCAAACCATCAACGATGGTTCATTCGCCATAGCCACATTCCTGGATGTGCAGAAGGCTTTCGATCAGGTCTGGCACGACGGACTTGTTCGGAAACTTCTGGACATCGGGCTACCATGACAATTTACCAAAATTGTACACTCATACCTCCACAACCGAACTGTCAGAGTGAAAGTAAGCGATCAAAAGTCTACCCCCTTCACTCCACAAGCTGGAGTTCCCCAGGGTTCAGTCCTAGCACCACTGTTGTACATCATCTACAACAGCGATATCACAAACCAAAATATCCCAGGTACTCGGCTGTTTCTCTATGCAGACGACACGGCTCTACTCACGACAACCTCTCGATACAACCCACAACTCATCCACAGAAGAGCCCAGGCTCTGTTGAACGTGGTCGGGGACTGGTGTTGTAAGTGGAGAGTCACGCTGAACGCGAACAAAACAACAACAATTGTGTTTCGCGCCCCTTCTGTGTCACAAAGAATCATAAAAAATGAAGACGACCAATATCCACTGAGATTGCTGGGAGAAAGACTTGTTGTTAGCCCGACTGCGACCTACTTGGGAGTACTGTTCACCAGGACTCTTAACTGGGACGCAGATCTAAAGGCAACTTTAGATAGGGTAAGGAACAGGGCCAGACTTCTCAACCCTCTCTCTGGACGAATTGGCAAGACACACAAGAAGACTCTCATACACACTTACAAGACCTTTATTCGACCCATCATTGAGTACAAATCATGCATCTACTCTCTTTGCGCTAGAGCAAAACAAGAGAGGTTGTTGCGAGTGGAACGTAGAATCTTGCGTAGATGCAACTACGAGCACTGGAGATATCCCTCAAACGAAATCCATAACATCTCAAACATCCCCAAAATCAGTGAGAGAATAAACTCTTTGAACAGGAACTTCACAATCAAAGTAATCAACGGTCCCCCCTCCGACACACAAGAATCTCTCAAATGTTCCTGTTCATCTTCCGGCCACGTATTCTACCGAAAGCCCAAACGCAAAAAGATTCATCTACCGTCTGCTCTAATGGAAACATGCATTGACGAACTCCCAGTAGAATACGAAAACATCCTCGAGGCTACCCCGTTAGCCTTCCGTTCACTCCTATAACAGATCCTCTTCCCTACCCCGAACAGGGAGAAGTTGGTTTTTTGCGGTTTCCCAACTTCATTGCACAATTATATCTGTTCGTCCCAATAAAATAGCCGCAACTATTTTCACCACTCGAACGCTCACTGTCCACGCTGCGCTCAAAAGCCACCTCCTGACCGCCGACGAGGGACGCAGGTTCGCCTGTAGTTGTACAAGGGTTTCTAGGGAGACTGGTCGAGAGCAAAGCACGGACAGTACACGTAAATGTCTATGGAACCAACAACAACTCCATCAAACTTTCTTCTCTGTTGCCTTTTTAGCCTTCTGGACACCACCGTCCGGCATAACCCAGGAAACCAGAAACACCAGAATACGACACTTGCCCCAGTGTGTTTTTCGGACTGTTTGCTTTTGCGGCCACATTTTACATTCACTACAAACCCTGAAGAGGGCTAAATCCTAAACGGGGACACTCATTGATAGCATTTCTACATAGCAATTTATTCTATACACGCAAATCAAACAATGAGAAGTAAACTATATCACTCGAGAAAGGCAGTCTGCCGAAACAGCTGCAGTCACTTAGTTGTAATAAATTTTGTGGAAGTATAGAAAACAAACGTTTTCAGTATAAAATGAACTTCTATCAAGGTACGGTCGAATCCATCAATTATATTGTTTATTGTTTGTGATGAGAGAGGTTACAGGTTGCAATAATTGCAATAAACATTGGACGTTCTAAAAAAAATAAAATCGATTAAAAACTAAGAGCGCAGTACCTATAAGTGATGATTAGTTGTTGTTCATTTCTTTGTCTAATTTTGATATTGCCATATCAACGTCTTTCTAAATTACTGTTTAGTAAAGGAGTAAAGATATGTAAATAAACATAATGCTACGTTTAGAAAACAAATATTGCTGAAGTTTCATCCATCTATATTTGGAACAAATGAACATGATCCAAATAACACCTCTTCTTGTTTTAACTTAATAAATAGCTCTGTACGCCACTGTTTTTGTAACGTTCGAAGGTCTTGCACGTACCGGTTAACAAGCGTTCCCGAGGGCTCGACTATCTTCTCGGGATATCCACATAAGAATCTTCTTTACTTTGCCTTTATCTCTGCTCACTTGATTATTTTTCAAATATGCACTAGGAACGACAGAAAATGGCTTTTGGGCCATTCCACGGCCTGCGTTGTCGGCACTGAAAGATGAAATACATCCTCCACAAGTCCCTACTTAATTTTGTTTTGGTTTCAAATTGTATCCCAGAAAGTCATGCGTTTTTTTTTGCTGATGTTAAACTACACTCACCGGCACAAAATTCCGCCACCCAAAACTTTGGATTAAGTTTGACAATCTATAACTTTATTAATTTGTATTCTGATTTTCAAGATTCTTGCATCAGTTTGTAGGTACATGTATTGATGTCGTTTGTTATTATTCCGGTAACACAAATTTTTTAGCTTGGATGGCATTATACGAGGGTGAATGGAAACGTTGTTTTTCTCCTAATTTAAAAAAATTTTGTGGAAAAATTGGACGGACGATTTTGTTTCATACTCCTTTTGTATTATCCTGAAGGTATTACTAAGGTTTTGTTTTTTTGAATTATCCAAATATATCTTTTCTTGTAAGAGCTGCAATAAAAACACTGGTTTGAACGTTTATTTAATTAAAAATATCAAACGCACTAAAATTAACAAAACAAAACAAAATTAACAACAAAACAAAACAACTCAATAGCGAGTACGTCCACCTCTTGCTAGGGCTTACAATACCGAGCCAAAATCTCAATACCGGTATTTGGTATTTAAAATTTCAAATACCGGGATCCCGGTATTAAAACCAGTATTATGAATAAAAAAAATATACACGTTATATTTATACTCTATCCTCAGTTGTTATATCGACTTATTAACCCTGCTGTCCCGTTCGAGTCAACTACACAAATGTACTGTTCGGGTCAATATGACCCAACTATGGTTTACGCTCCTTAGTCGAAATAAAATAAACTAATGGTGATAAATAAAGCTTTATTAACAAGAAATTATGGTTAATTAAACAAAAATTATGTTGTTAATGTAAATTAAACCTTATCAACAAAAATAAAAGGTATTCTTTTCTTTCAAAAAAGCCTAGTAACAAATATCTACAGAAATTTAATTCAGTTTACAACTGGGACAGTAATAAAAAGAATGGATTTTACAAATATGTTTATGATATATACAACATAATAGTTAGTCTTGTTATCGTTTTTAGGGCAAGTTTACAGCGTGCTCATTTAGCAGGCGGAGTTAGATTGTCCATAGACAGTTCACTAGCATTTCCATCTTGTTTCTGCTCGTGTCCTTTTTACCAGTTCGTGAGAGCTAGTTATTGTTATATCTTTTCTGGAAATGATGACTGGTTTCATTAGTTTTTCCCAATTCCTTAAGAAAAATTCGTCGTTTTCTCAGTTTATTGGTATTCCATTTTATTGATGTCCATAACACGAACGCGTTGTAGGCAGAAATGTCCAGCAGATTAAAAAAATATTCATTGGCCAGCGATTTATCTCTTCTCAGATGTATACCTGCCAACAAGCTAATCTAGAGTATCCACTGCTTCCTTATTGGAATTGTAATCTAAAATAATTTGGGGCTTTTTCATTTGATGAAAGTGATGCATGATGCAAAGTACTCATAAGAACAACATTTTTATTATTTTTAAGAATATTGTCAACAACAGTGGTATCATGCATGAAGCAAAAAAGAATAGCTATGAACTTCTTTATTCGCGATTTTTGCTGAAAGCTCCGGTTTATTTTACTTATAGTCCCCGGCATTGTATCTACTTTGTTTTAGAACAAATTGTCCTAAATTTTACGATGTAAAATAGTTATTACTTACACGTAATATTGTGGCCTTCCAAATCACTACTCAAGTCACACGTCACACGAATTCCTGTATAGATCTGCATTTTGAGAGCAAAGAAGTTTTACTGTTTATAATAATTACATACAACCCAAATTTTGTGCCATATTCCGCTGGCTTGCTTGGAATGTACCATATGAAGGGAGAGCGGCCTCATAAAGGCAACTATAGTTGCTTATCGACGGTAACATTTTCATCAGGGTTAAAACATTATGTTTCCGAAATTTCACGTATTGCAGCAAGTTTATCAAAACCTCTCCTATCCTGTCTAGTAGTTTTGTTATCAAAACGTATTACTTGCAAACTTTATGTAAATACATCAAGCGACATTTTTGAGAAATATACTACTACCCGTTTCCTCATTCCACAAAATTTTTAGTTTATTCACCAAGGGACTTATAAACTCGAGCTAAAAATAAAATACTAATGTATGCTTGGAAACCAACGTTATTCATGTCTTTCCAGTTGGTTCCAAAGACCGTCCATGTTGGTCATATTCATAATTTGGTTTGAAACATCGTCCAGCTATACTACAGTTTATTTTACAAGTTCTAGCTTGCAGAAACCTGTGTTTATTTACAGACGTATCCGGCTGACAAACACACAGGTACTGCCAAATATAGAATACTGCCAACTAAACACACATACACAGGAAATTTTTAACGGTATAAATAGGCGGGTCATATTGACCCGAACGTACCCTAGGTAACAATTTGATTTTTATCAAAAAAATCAGGAAGTTGATTGTTTGTCTCATATGCAATTGAAAGACCTCATATTAGGTAATAAAGTCACGAAACACCAAATCGTTACGCCGCATAATAATTTGTAAAATAAGAAATAAATTATTTTTTGGGTCAAATAGACCCGAACAGGACAGCAGGGTTAATAAATAATATTATATTAGTGGAGTCAATGAAGCTGGATATGAGTTATTACCTCAGATTTCGTTGAACCTCCATCGATTTTCATAAAAATTGGTGAGTGGTTAAAGGATACCTCAAGGAATAAAGGTGACATAGTGCCAACTTGCGCTTTTTGCATTTTAGGGGTGAAATACACCCCTTTTTTAAAAATTATTTTTTAGATTTCTGAAAGTGCAGTCACTGTAAGTTTTCACTTCCTATTTCGTTGAACCTTCGTCGATTTTCATGAAAATCGGTAAGTAGTTAGAGGATACCTCAACAAATAAAAGTTATATAGCATCAACTTGCGCTTTTGCCTTTTAGGGGTGCAATACACCCCTACTTTCTAAATTGTAAAAAATGCAGATTTCCGCAATATGGCGCAAGTAATCTCGTTTAATTAAGAAAAATAAATATTTTTTTTATATTTATGTGCATAAATTACATTTTTTTTTATGTTTCAAACCTTATAACAATCAAAAATCCGAAAATTAATAAGTCGAAAATCACGAAAACCTTATTCTTCTATATTTCTGAAAGTGTAGTCACTGAATGTTTTCACCCACGATTTCTTTGAACCTTCATCGATTTTCATGAAAATTGTTGAGTAGTTAGAGGATACCTCAAAAAACAAAAGTGATATGGCACCAAGTTGCGCTTTCTGCGTTTTAGGGGTGAAATCCACCTTTTTTTTAATGATAAAAATGCAGATTTCAGCATTCTGGCTCAAGCAATCTCGTTTAATTAAGTAAAATAAATATTTTTTACAATTATGTGCATGATTTATAATTTTTATTAATTTTTCAAACCTTATAGCAACCAAAAATCAGAAAATTAGCAAATTGACAATCACGAAAAAAATTATTCTTTTATATTTAAAAAAAGGCAGTCACTGAAGGTTTTCACCACTGATTTCGTTGAACCTCCATCAATTTTCATGAAAATTGGTAAGTAGTTAGAGCATACCTCAAGAAACAAAAGTGATGTGGTATTAACTTGCGCTTTTATCCCGGGGGTGGATGTTACCCCTTCTCATGGGTGAAGACTATTTTATTAAAAATAACCCCATAATTAGATAGAGGAGGAAATTCTAAGCAAACTTTCTTTTATCAAGTTTATAAATTTTTTATTTAAATAATGTTTCATAATTTAATAAAATATTATTGGTACAGTAAAACCTGTCAATAACGGCCACTAAAAATAGAAAACAATTGGCCGTTATAGAAATGTGGCCACTAATGCTAGGTTTCCTTTTCCACAAATACATAAAATATAACTGAAAATTAATTTATTTTAGTAATTAAAGCAAATCTAATTAAATATAATTCTACAAACAAACGGAACATACCTTTCATTAGATATCGCAAATCACTTTGGCTGATTTTGTCTGCATATATTATGTTTGAGGAATCCCTTTTTTTGTGAGACTGGATATAGGACATTTCTCAAGTATGAATTCACATTCATGGTATATCGTTGCTATACAGGGATAATAGTCTGTGCAATGTTATGGTACAGGCTACGTTAAATATGAAGTAAATGTGGAAGATATACACTGGTTATTCATTTCAATTTAATTTGATTGTTTTTTAATCGTTTACAATATTTAAAATAATTAAAGATATAAAGTTAGGAATTTCAAAAATAAATTCAGTTCTCACTGGCAGGGTGGGAAATAATAAAGTGCCATACAATAGCATTTCATTACAATGCTCATTACAGGCATTACAGGCTGCTCCGTTTGAGAAAACTCATACTCTCAAACTTTGAGAAAACATCCATTCAGTTTCGACCAACCCTGTATTACCTAAAATTAAACGTTTTGGTAGATTAATAATTTTTAACAATAATAGACATTAAAAATCACTTGAACATAAATTGATTTTTTGATATCAAATCACTACATTTATACAGGGGGTGAATATTGCTATGAAATTTGAAAAAAAAAAAACGTAATTATCTTTTAAATTACTTCGTATAACATCACAAAATCTGATATTTTAAGAAATAAAACATAGAGGAGAATCCAAAAATGTAAAAATATACAGGCTGTTCCATTAAACAAAAGATTGTTTTGTTTCACCCTGTCAATATGGGTGGCACTGTATATTTGGAAATGTATTTAAATTCTGATATTATCTATGCCCCAATCTCACCTAAATAAACATTTTTCATATCTCCTACAACAAACGACTAATTGGTCTTCCCACAACCTGTATACATACAAAATCTCCGCTATAAAATTTTTTCAAAAAAATGTTATTGGTTTTTTTTTTAAATAACTCCGTTAATTTTTGAAATATGAGAATTATCCAAAAACCATTACAAAGCTAAGTAAAAGGTCTATAACACTGTATTAAACATAATTTTGTAAATCCTTTATTTTTTTTAAATACAAGGTGAAAGGGCCCCGGTTACATGGTTCTCGCAGTAAAATTTACGTTTTAAATGTTTCTATCTCGGTTATTTTTTGTCGTAAAAAAATATTAGAAAAAGAAAAAGCTTAAATAAAGTCAAAACTAAAATTTTGTTCTCTACCATTTTTTAAGTATATCGAGTATTTTTGGAGTTCTTATCAAAAGAAAATGAAATTCACGAAAATTTGAAAAATTCTAATTTTTTTAATCGTATTTTTTTTTTCAAAAATATGTATTCTAAACCGGTCAAAACTGTTGAAGTTATTACTCATGTTAAAATAAATAAAGTTTTAAATGGGTTACTATAAATTTGAATTTTTGTGGAAATGACGTAGGTTTCATTTTCCATTCTTCCCTAAAAAATCTGAAAGGGTTCTCTTATTTCCATCATAACTTGCTTAATTTTGATGCTATCGACTTCTTAACTTTTTGATAGTTACCTTTAGGTACTTTATTAAAATGTTTTGTATCTGTATTTAACAAAGTGCATCGTTTTCCTGTTATTTAAGCTTGAATACTAAGATTTGAGTACTCGCGGAAAAAAAATATACATTCAATTGCATATAACTCACTTTGTATATGTAATAAAGGATTTTTAGAATAAGGAGCTTATTTATTTGTATATTATCTTTGATTTTGGTAACAACAACTTTTTTGAAGAAACTTATGGTTTTTGAGTTATTTATGAAAAACTGCTTTAAAACATGGATTTTTTTCAGGAAAAATCAAAACTTTTGATCTTTAGTAACTCAAAAACTATTGATTTATTGCAATAACTTTATATAACAAATTTTACTTATAATTTATCCCTCTATCGATTAGTGGTATTATTTTTAATAAAATAATTTCCACCCCCGAGAAGGGGTGGCATCCACCCCCAGGGTAAAAGCGCAAGTTGGCACCATGTCACCTTTGTTTCTTGAGGTATCCTCTACATAGGTACCAATTTTCATGAAAATCGATGGAGGTTCAACGATATCGGAGGTGAAAACCTTCATTGACTCCACTATATGAAACCTATTAAATTTTGTTTTGAAATGAGTAGATGTGGTTTATAACATTACACAGAGAGTAGGAATAGATAGATACAAAAAATGTGCAAATAGAAAAACTATTTTTTGATTCTAGGATAAATTTTTCATATAATAGGATAGTACTTTTACTTATGAAATTTGCTATTTGTAAATTATTTTAACTTTGAAATATATTAATACAAAGATTAACTTACTGTGACAAATATTTTATATGGATTACTCTCTATTTATAATATATATTTTCAATTATTAATAATTCAGAAATTAAGTTAGCCTAATTTATACACCACAATATACAAAAAAAAAAGAATGTGTGTACTTTGTACGCACGTAAGAAGATATTCTTCTATTATATAGGTAATTTCAACGAAGTAAATATACTTAACAGGTTATTTGTATTTTATTTAAAAATTAAACTAACTTTCTTATCTACCACTTTCAAATTTTTTTTATTAAAACAACCAAAAATAAAAAAAAATATGTATCGCCCAGGATTTGAACCCGCGTCATTCCAATCTCGGAGCTAACGCCCTACCAACTACACCAGCGAGGTCCTTTTAATTGACATGTAAGCTTCGGATATAATTACACAACACGGCGACAAATACATAATATTTTATTATTTTACTACAAAGAAACATAAATCCAAAAACACGAGAATTATAATAAATAATACATTTACTAAAAACACTAAAATATTCTTTTAATGACTTATTTGGACGGATACAGATAGATAAATACCTATCTTGAAAGATTAGCAAGGAACTACATACTGTCTGTGTGCGCAGGCGCGTAGATTTATGTACAATTTTACCCTCAATCGAATCGCGCCTAAAGAAGAATATCTTCAAAAATGAAAAATAGATCTGAAAATGTAAAAACAATTCTGATTAATAAATCTTACGGCTTATTTATAAAATAAAGTAGTCTAATTTTACATATTTAAGAATTTTTATATAACTCATTTTATGTATTTGTATAGACGAGATTTAATAATTTGGTTGTAGAAGCTGATACAATCCTTCGCCTTAAATTAACGACATTCACGCTTTAGAAAGCGGTATACTTGACTTGGATGTGTAATAAACGTGTTTAATAAATATTTTTTTACAATGATATTGGTTGTTTATCTTCAAAAATAATTTCTTGTAATAGCATAAAATAGCTTAGAAGAAAGTTTATTGTGCATCAATTCGCTTTTTATAAATTAAGCTAATACCGAAATACCGGTATTTTTATTATAAATACCGGTGTCGAATACCGGACAATAATCGTCCGGGATCCCGGAATTCCGGTATTGTAAGCCCTACCTCTTGCAGCAACGACTGCTCGCAATCTGTTTAGCATCGAATAAAGATGTGTTATCCTTGCCTGGGGAATAGCCCGATATTCCTCTACCAGGGCCATAACGGTACCAAATTTTCTGGAGGTGTAGGATGACGGCAAATTCATCCCATAAATGCTTAATAGGATTGAGGTCTGGGCTGCATGCTGGCCATTCTAATCTTATAAATCCAACCTCTTTTTTATTAGTCAATCAGTGTTTTTATTTACAAAAAAATGGTACAGCTCTTACTAGAAAAGAGATATTCGGATAATTCAAAAAATAAAATTTTAGTGATGATTCCGGAATAATACGACAGGTCTATGAAACCAAATCAGCTCTTCCATTTTTCCACAAAATTTTTTAAAATTAAGAGAAAATACAAGGCTTTCATTCAACACTGTATAATGCCATGCACGCAATTTTTTGTTACCAGAATAATACCAAATCATACCAATACATGTACCTACAAACTGGTGTAAGAATCTTGAAAATCGGAGTACAAATAATAAAGTTATAAATTGTCAAACTTAATCACAAATTTTGGGTGCGGAATTTTGTGGCGGTGAGTGTATTTTTGACAACCTATAAAACACTGGCGAAGTGTCCATGTAACCACTGTTACCATTGATAACAGTTAAAAATCTTGCAAAAAAAAATTTTATGACGATAAATAATTTCATTTATCTATATTTTTACCAATAGAAATTCATATATTACTTATGTGTTAATAGTACCTATAGTCCAGGGCGCATCTGTTTTGAGATGGACGTTGAGAGGTGACTCAAATTTTTTTGCACAAATTGCTTGAAAATAAATCAAATAATAATATTTGAGTTATCCTCCCTCTCAAAAAGGTCCGGAACATTGTTTAAATAATCAAAATGTCAAAAAATTAAGGAAAAATTCGATTTCTTTTTTCGTTTTTTGATTATAACTGTAAAAGTATTCATTTCCGAAAAAAGTTTTACTGACATAAAAGTTGCGTAATTAAATTTTCTACAATATAGAATTGGCAAAAATTTTTAAAAATAGTCACCCTTGTTGCAAAATAGCAATAATTGCGAAACAACAATGCAAAAACAAGTATTCGCATTTTACGTTTTTCAACCATTTATGCTATACCTAGGACCTTCATATTTCACCCAGAAAAACTATATGATACAATAAAACAATATTGTAAATTTTATTAAGATATGTTCAATAGATTTTGCAAAACAAATTTTGCAATCCAGCTTTCGCAAAAAAAATTAATTTCTCCAAAATGTTACAGGACTGAAAATAAAGCTGATAGCACGTTGAAATTTTTTTACTTATAGAAGTGTACTGTACCTTTCATTTTCAATTTGCAAAATTAAAATCGATTAATTACCACGGCGTCAGGAAATTTTTTAAATAAACTTTAATTTTTGGTGTTACGCGCAGGACAGCGGTGTTAGATTCACACAAGTTGATTTCCACCAAAATTTCTTCTAATCTTTATCTAATATATTATTTTCTTACTCTACATTTTGTTGTATTTTAATATTTTAATTCCACAAAAATCAAACTAATTTTATTATTGTTTGTGAAATATTCTTTAAACAATTGCATATGTTCAAAAATAATAAACTTTTATTCTCTAAGTTAAAATATATAAACAATAAAGTTTTTGCTAATAAAAGTGTTATTTCAAAGGATAAAGTATGTGTTTTTATTTTGCAATAAACAAATATATTTATTTATACCGAAATGTAATAAAAATTAAAATGTATCAATCATTATCAAAGGTCATTGGAATGCCCAATAGGAGCAAACTATCCACTGTCCTGCGTGTAGCACTAATAATGAATGTTTATTTAAAAAAAATCCTGACGTCGTGGTAGCTAATCGATTTTAATTTTGGAAAATTGCAAATGAAAGGTACAGTACACTTCTATACGCAAAAAAAAATTAATTTGTTATCTGCTTTATTTTCAGTCCTGTAACGTTTTGAAAAAATGAATTTTTTTGCGAAAGCTGGATTGCAAAATTTATTTTGCAAAATCTATTAAACCGATCTTAATGAAATTTACAGTATTATTTTACTGTACCATATAGTTTTTCTGGGTGAAATATGAAGGTCCTGAGTGTAGCATAAATGGTTGAAAAACGTAAAATGCGAATACTTGTTTTTGTATGTTTTTTTCGCAATTATTGCTATTTTGCAACAAGGGTGACTATTTTTTAAATTCTTTACCAATTTTATGTTATAGGAAATTTAATTACGCAACTTTTACTCGAAAATGAATACTTTATAAGTTATAATCAAAAAACGAAGAAAAAAATCGAATTTTTCCTTAATTTTTTGACATTTTGATTATTTAAACAATGTTCCGGACCTTTTTGAGAGGGAGGATAACTCAAATATTATTATTTGATTTATTTTCAAGCAATTTCTGCAAAAAAATTTCAGTCACCTCTCAACGTCCAAATGTGCTAATATTTTTACAGATGAGCCCTGGTCTACTACCTAATTCAGTAAATAGCCAACTACTCGTAGACACACGAAAATGTTGGCGAGTTTATGTGACTCAGTTGCACTCTATTACCAGTCTCATTTGGGTTACAATGAATGGTTATTTTGGTGATAATGGTTATCTCGCTGTAGCTCGGACGGCTCGGGACCGGCTAATGTGTGAAAATTTTGAAGGAGCGACGGGCGTAAGCGCCCTGTGTATATCAGTAGGGCTGTTACCAGATTTAAATTTGGTTACAGTACCTACAAAAAGTGTGCGTGCAGTTCACCATGGATGAGTGTCGCTGCGTAATCGATCAACTACTTAAAAAGTAATTCTGATTGAAAAACAAAAATGAGATTATTGAAAATGAAAGACTCATTTTAAACAATTTAAAAAGGAATCAAAAAAAGTAGTTCTATATTTTAAATTTAGTTGGTACAGTGAAAATCCTTGGTTATGTGGTTGCAAGAAAAATAGACTGTATTGTTGGTCATGTCTTCTGGTTTCTACAGAAAAAAAGGTGGACCAGGTTCACGATTTAAATAGTTTTAAAAAAGAGACGTGAAATTTCTCCGTTACCTACATGTAAGATGTATACCCAATTTGATTCAGTTTGGTAAAACAAGAATCCAAAATTCTCTTAACAAAACTTTTAAAGCAAATATTGCTAAACATAATGAGTTTGTTAAAAAAATACATATAGGTATATCCTTAGCACACTTATAATAGATACCGTATGTTATTTGGGCAAACAAGAATTATCGTCTCGTGGTCATTTTGAGGGCGACGTCTCTGACATTCAAGGCAATTACAGGGAATTGTTAACATCAATTGCCAAAAAAGATCAACAATTTTGCCAACATCTAGAAACAGCAACTGTTTTTTCGGGAGTTTCAAGTCATATACAAAATGATATTATTGAAGTTATATTATATACATAAATTTATCAATATCTCCATTTTTGTAAATAAGATTTTTTGCATCTGGTTTGGGTAACATTTTAGAAAAAGTCACGCATCGCCACTGCTATAAAATGGCTAGTTAAATAATGTGTTTACAAAAGACTAGCTACAGTTGATTGTAATGAAAATTATATTTTTCACTAAAAAATTTGACGTTTCTATTTCCACTCTGGAAATAGTTTTCAAAAAAGATTATTAAGAAATTGTGTTTAAAGCGTGGTCAGGCCATGGAGCTGGGATGTCTACATTGTAAAATGGCGTACATCCTATCCTCCCTGCTATGGCATGCTGGACGAGCCATACAGCCTGTAGTCAACACCCCGAAGTATGAGCGGGAATACAAAGTGTACCAATACTCATACGCTTATGAAACGCACCTGGCGGATCGTAAGAGCCTTCACATTTTACTCATTTTCAACTAGTCTTGAGTGAAATGTCTTTAATCTTTCCTATCAGCCTCTCTTGGCTAACTCTTGTTTCTTCCGACCCCGAATGGCTATTAGGTTTCCGAGGGCAGACGGGTCACTATATTTCTTTCTACTACATACTCTTCACCGAATGATTGCCGGTATAAGCAATCCCCCACTTACTGACCAACGGCTTCGGGCGGATGAGTTGGTAAGTGGTAGGGCACTCTTTTGTCCTAGGGTCAAGAAATTGGCCCTAAAGGCGGATGAACCAATGAAGTGGTCAACGGCATAAGGATACGGAAGGGAACGGAAAACCACTGTATTAAAGGTCTAAAATGGCATTCCTAGACAATCATAATGGCATTTGAGAAAGCCCAAAGACACCTTACTGATCATGGAAGTCGGAAACCAAGATCCGGCAGGAGAGGTACACTTGAAGAATATGAGGCCTCTCAGGTCGTCAGCAAACGAAACCCTCATAATCAGAAGGAAACCAAGAAAACCATTGGTTCAGAAAAAATAGAAAAAGGAAGAACCCTAAGACTGGCCACATGGAACGTGAAGAGTTTGTATCAACCAGGTAAGCTCGATAACCTAACAGCTGAAATGGATCGCCTTAAGATAAATATACTCGGTATCAGCGACGTTCAATGGCCCGATTCAGGAAAACTAACCACAAACAACGGTATAATGTATTATGTTGGTAACAATGATCCAAGACATCGATATGGAGTTGCCATACTTGTAGACAAAGAGACAAATAAATCTGTCGTTGGTTTTACCCCCTACTCAGAAAGATTGATGATGATTCAGTTACAAACATTCTCTAAAAAGATAAACGTTGTCCAAATATATGCACCTACTGCCGACAAAGATGAGGTCGAGATAGAAAGGTTCTACATGCAATTGAACGAAATCATAAGATCCACAAAAAAAGATGACATATTGTTGGTGATGGGAGATTTCAACGCCAAGATTGGAAAAGGAAAAGTGGATGAATGTGTGGGAGAATTTGGCTTGGGAGAAAGAAATGAAAGGGGGGACAGACTTGTCGAATTCTGCCAAAGCGAGGAGATGGTAGTAATGAATACCTTATTTAAATTACCTAAAAGAAGACTTTATACCTGGATATCACCGGCGGATTCGGAAGATCACATTGTAAGAAACCAGATAGATTACATTTTAATCAAATCCAGATATAAAAACACTATAAAGTCTGTGAGAACATACCCCGGAGCTGACATAAATTCAGATCATAATCCATTAGTAGGCGTAATGAAGATAAAACTGAAAAAGATCCAAAAACAAACAAATATACAACGATTTGATGTCTCAAATATAAAAGAAGAACCTGTACGTCAGAGGCTAAAAGCAGAAATAAATGATAACTTAAAGAAAATCAAACAAGAAGTGATAAAGACAACAGATGTAAATGACAAATGGAACGTAATACAAGAAACGTTAGTAGAGGCAGGAAAGAAGATACTATCCACAAAAATAATAAAAAAACAGAGATGGATGACTTCAGAAATCCTAGAGCTAATGGAGGAAAGAAGGAAACATAAAGGCAGGAGTAAGGCAAAATACAAGGAAATCCAGAGATTAATAAGAAAGAAAATAAAAGAGGCCAAATCCACCTGGCTGGCAAATCAATGTAGTGAAATAGAAGAATATTCTAAAAAGTATGATAGCTTTAACATGCACAAGAAAATTAAGGAAATCACAAATACACAGCGAAAAAAGAGAGATGGCCTTCTTAAAGATATAAATGGAAAAATTATTATAGAAGTCAGAGAGAAATTAAAAAAGTGGAAGACATACATAACAGATCTGTTTGAGGATAATAGACAAGAACCGGAAGAAATCGACAGCGAAACGGGACCAGAGATTATAATGGAGGAAATCGAACAAGCAATACGAAACGCAAAAAACGGAAAAACTGTAGGTCCAGACGAAATACCTGCGGAATTACTGAAATGTCTAGACGATGAAACTCTACCGGTACTACTGGATCTGTTTAATGAAGTATATAAAACCGGAAAAATCCCTCAGAAATGGTTGGTGTCCACCTTTGTAACAATACCAAAAACAATATACGCCAAAGATTGTTCGGACTACAGGACAATATCACTAATAAGCCATACCCTCAAAATATTTCTAAAGGTGATTCATGGAAGATTATACAGAAAGCTAGAATATGATATGGATGATACCCAATTTGGGTTCCGCAAAGGACTTGGAACAAGAGAGGCATTGTTTGCGTTTAATGTCCTCTCTCAAAGATGCTTAGATATGAACCTGGATATTTACTCCTGTTTCATCGACTTCGAAAAAGCGTTCGACAGGGTCCGACATGAAAAACTAATAGAATTATTGAAAAACAGAGATATAGACAGACGAGATTTACGAATTATCATCAATCTGTATTGGAATCAAAAGGACAATATAAAGATAGAAGAACAGGAGTCCGAGAATATTGATATAAAGAGAGGAGTAAGACAGGGTTGTGTTCTGTCGCCGCTACTGTTTAACCTGTACAGTGAAGCCATATTTCAGGAAGCGATAGCGGAGCTAAGTGATGGAATCTCTATAAACGGAACAATAGTAAATAATATAAGATTCGCTGATGACACCGTTATAATGGCAGACACCCTGGAATCACTACAAGAATTGCTAAATAGAATTAACGATTATTGCATTCGATACGGACTAAAAATAAACAAGAAAAAAACTAAATTTATGATTGTCTCAAAAACAGAACATGGAAATGAAAGGTTAATGATAGAGCAAATCCAAATAGAAAAAGTTAAGACATACAAATATCTGGGAACCTGGGTTGATGACAAAAATGACCAAAGCAAAGAAATTAAAGTCCGAATTGAAACTGCAAGGCAAGCATTTATAAAAATGAAGACACTGCTTACAAACAAAGACCTTCAGTTGCCTCTCAGATTGAGGGCTCTAAGATGCTACATATTTTCTATATTGCTATACGGAATGGAAGCTTGGACATTGAAGAGACAACACATAAGAAGAATAGAAGCGTTCGAAATGTGGTGTTACAGAAGAATATTGAAAATTCAGTGGGTTCAAAGGATTACCAATGTTGAAGTGCTACGACGTTTAAATAAGGAGTTAGAAATTATGAAAAGTATAAAAACTAGAAAACTGGAATATTTGGGTCACATTACCAGAGGAGAAAAATATGAGTTGCTGAGAATTATTATGCAAGGAAGGATCCAAGGAAGAAGAGGCATAGGAAGAAGACGCATCTCCTGGCTGAGGAACCTTAGAGAATGGTTTAACTGTAGTTCATTACAACTATTCAGAGCAGCAGCCAACAAAGTGACCATAGCCATTATGATATCCAACCTCCGATAGGAGAGGGAACTTTAAGAAGAAGTTTAAAGCCTGTACGGGTAGCGGATAGGAACTCCTTTGGATAGTCCTACCAGGGAAAATGAATCAATCCCTGCCCTCCGTAGATTCCAGGGGTTTCCTGACCCGGGAAACTAGTACCTGTTTAGGGTCCCTTGTCCAGGGTTACGGATGAAGTCCACAACGGCAGCCATGGCGGAGAAGAACACCTTCGGTACGGTATTGATGGCGGACGTGGCAACCCCTTGATTTTAGGGTTTGTATGGAATCAAAACAGCGCAGCGTCTGACTCAGAATGAGCGGCTGACAACAGCGTCTGACCCAGAATGGGCGGCTGAATGAAAACTGGACCGCGTTATGTAATAACGGATTAACCGCCAAAAGTCCAAAATCGAGATAATAGTGCCATCTTGCAGCTAGGGTGCAAATCTATGTATAAAAATATGTTTCTTGTAAAAAATTTTTAAAAAAAGCTGTTTTTAAATGCCTGTATTAAGCGACATTTTTTATTTTCTTAAAAAAAATCCCACACGAGGATTTGTAATATCGAACTAAACGCCAATAATGGTACATAATCCAAATCCGCATCTTTGTAAGTGTAATAACGAATCAAGCGTCAGGAATAGTCGGTTAATTCTTTATTACAAAACATAACTAGTCCAGGGTAATAAGGTTTTTTCCATGACACTCGAGCAGCCAGGGTACTGAAGCGTTTTTTCGACAGGTAATACCTATAAGAGCAAATTGTAACTATTTCCTGCGTAGGATCTGGCGGCAATTTTTATTTATAAACAATTAAGTGTCAAAAAGTGGCATTTTTCCCTTTTTTTTCAAATCAATGGAAAACAGTGAAAGTTATGGATTTTTTAGTAAAAATATCTTTGAGTTTATGGAAAAAGCTTTAAAATGACGTATTACAAAGTTTGATATACTCATTTATTGTTAATATAATTGCGAAAAAAGGTTGGAATTGCAAAAAAAATTAATTTCGCAATATCTATTGTAAAAATTAGTGTACAGCTTTGAAATTTTTGTCATATAAGGGTTCTTTGATGCTTAATATGTGATAAAAATTTCAAAGCGATTCATTCAATTGTTTAAATTTTATTCAAATTGTTTATCCCAGAGAGCATTTTTTTTACAATAACATAAGTCAGAAAAAAATGACGTTAGAACCATTTCACAGGTGTCAAATGAAAGATCATGAGCTATATTTTCAACTTGGTTTAAAAAAAGCGAAAAAATAATGCATTTATTAGTAATAAATAATTATGCAAAAGTATCGTAAATCTTTCCTTATAAACTTTTTATTTTGTTATTTAAGAAATTATATATATCTATTAGAATTTTTTATCAATTATGATATAAATAACATTACTTGGTAGTTGTGCACTTAAAACAGGGTAAAAAAGTTAATTTTTTTGGAAAAAGTTATTCAAAAACTTTATAAGGAAAGATTTACGATACATTTGCACAATTATTTATTACTAATAAATGCATTTTTATTCGCTTTTTTTAAACCAAGTTGAAAATATAGTTCATGCTCTTCCATTTAACACCTGTGGAATGGTTCTAACGTCATTTTTTTCTGACTTATGTTAGTGCAAAAAAATGCTCACTGAGATAAACAATTCGAATAAAATTTAAACAATTGAATGAATCGCTTTGAAATTTTGATCACATATTAAGCACCAAAGAACCCTCATTTGACAGAAATTTCAAAGCTGTACACTAATTTTTACAGCAGTTATTGCGAAAATAATTTTTTTTGCAATTCCGACTTTTTTCGCAATTATATTAACAATAAATGAGTATATCAAACTTTGTAATATGTCATTTTAAAGCTTTTTCCATAATCTCAAAGATATTTGTACTAAAAAAATCATAAGTTTCACTGTTTTCCATTGATTTGAAGAAAAAAGGGAAAAATGCCATTTTTTGACAGTTAATTGTTTATAAATAAAAATGGCCGCCAGATCCTACGCAGGAAATAGTTACAATTTGTTCCTATAGGTATTATTTGTCGAAAAAACGCTTCAGTACCCTGGCTGCTCGAGTGTCACGAACAGGGTATATTTTTGTCTTATTACCCTGGCCTAAACATATTTACTAACGTTAAAGATATCGAATTAAAAGACATCCTTTGTAAGGTAACATCAGATTAAGCGCCAAATATGTCTCTTAATCCGGTATTCGGATCTTAACTCATGCATATCTTAAAAAATCATTAACGAATTAAGCGACATTTGATCGAATAACTTTTAAAATATAAATTATTTTTAAAAAACTTTAAACACATGTAAAAGTCTATTTACATTTACATTAATATATTAAATATGAAACATGTCAGTACTATATTTTAGAAATAGTACCAAAAACAAATTTAAAATCTTTAAACCGATTTATCTCAAAACTACATTTTGGCGCTTAATCCGCTATTACATAACGCGGTCCAACTCGCCAACCCGCCTGACAAGCGTGGCGTTTTAATGTCAAAAAACCCTCTTCAAAGAAAAACATGTCGAATCACAAAACAAACGGAATGTTACCCCAGGTGGGTAGAGATAACAACTCACAGTCCCACACCGACAAACCGGTCCGCCTCAAGGATTCTGGGGGAGGCAAACATTCGACTAAACTAAACGTAGGTACATATAACATCAGATCCATGAATGAAGACACTAAACTCCACGAATTACAAGAAGAACTAACTCATATACAATGGGATGTCATCGGTCTGTCAGAGATAAGAAGAAAAGGAGAACAAAAAATACGATTAAACTCGGGAAACATGCTGTACTACAAAGGTAATGAAGATAGCACCAACAACGGAGTTGGTTTTGTAATAAACAAGAGAATCGTTAGATACATACAATCCACCAAGGGCATATCAGACAGAGTAGCCTACATTATGCTTAAATTACAAAGAACGTCGTTGAAAATTATACAGGTATACGCACCAACAAGCACATATAAAGATGAAGATATTGAAAACTTCTACGAAGAAGTAACACTCGCTGTGGAAGAAAAGAAAACTAAATTGACGCTAATAATTGGAGACTTCAATGCCAAATTAGGGGTAAGAATAGACGAAGACGAACACAGAATAGGACAATATGGATACGGCGAAAGAAATAATAGAGGACATACATTAATGAACTACTTGGAGGAAAGACAACTTTTTGCTATGAACTCGTTTTTTAACAAAAAACCGCAAAGAAAATGGACATGGATAAATCCCAACGGCAATACTAAAAACTAAATAGATTACATCCTTACAACAGAAAAAGTCATCATCAAAGATGTTACAGTGCTGAATCGTTTCTCAACCGGTAGTGATCATAGACTTGTCAGAGCCAAACTCAGCATTAATAGCCAATTCGAAACAAAAAACAAAATGGAAAATAGATCGAAACTAGATATGGGAAAACTTAAGAAAGCAAAAGAGGAATATAAACAAAAAATAAGGGAAAGTATACCGGCCACTAGAGATTTGGAAAACAAAAATATCGATGAAATAAATCAGTTATTAATCGATACATTAGCAAAGGCGGGAAAAGAGGTAGCACAAACAAGAATAAAAAAGGAAAACTATATATCCCAGGAAACAAAAAACCTCATGAGCAAAAGAAAAACATTAATAGAACAAGATAAGACAGTAGATTACAAAGAGGTAAACAAAGCTATCAGAAGGAACATCAAGGAAAGTCAAAGGAGAGTACAGGAAGAAAAAATAGAAAAAGCCATTGAACAAAATAAAAATATGAACTGCTTAAAACCACAGCTTGGAAGCATACAGATTAATAGTATAAAGAACAAAGAAGGCATAGAGACCAATAATATAGAAGAAATTATACAAATAACACAAGAATATTATAAAAACCTCTACAATACAAAACAGAAACCAACACAAGAAATCCTTAAGCAATTACAAATAAAAATAAAAAATGTCAATTCCGACTTACAACCAGAAATCAGTAAGAATGAGATAAAAAGAGCACTCAAGGAGATGAAGAATAATAAATCGCCAGGAAAAGACGGGATAACTGTAGAAATGCTAAAAAATGGTGGGAAAACAACTAGAGAAGTTTTGTACACACTTATGAATAAAATATTAATGACAAAACAAATACCTAACACTTGGAACGAAGCAGTAACATTGTTACTATTTAAGAAAGGAGATAAAAAGGATCTAAAGAATTACAGACCCATAAGTTTACTAAATGTGATGTACAAACTATTAACCAAGATATTAACAAACAGATTAACAAATAAATTAGATGGATACCAGGCAAGAGAACAAGCCGGATGTAGAAAAAGCTTCAGTACAAGTGACCACCTTTTAACGATGAAGATATTAATCGAAAAAGCTAACGAATATCATATCCCGCTATACATGGCATTTATTGACTTCGAAAAAGCATTTGATAGTGTGGAACACTGGGCAGTAAAGAATTCCCTACAAAACAGCAGAATAGACTACAAATATACCGACTTAATTACAAATATATATGATAAGGCAACAACAACTATCAAGCTAATGAAACAAACGGAGCCTATTAAAATAAACCGAGGAGTAAGACAAGGAGATACCATCTCGCCCAAGCTATTCAACCAAGCGCTAGAAGATATGTTCAAACAACTGCACTGGGATGGTTTGGGTATAAACATAAACGGGCAATATCTGAATCACTTACGATATGCTGATGATATTGTATTAATAGCAGAAAGAAGTGAAGAATTACAAAGAATGATCGAAGAACTAGATATAGAAAACACAAAGATAGGACTGAAGATGAATTACAGTAAAACAAAAACCATGACCAATCAACAAGAAGAACTAGTAATTACAGTGGCACAAACAAGAATAGAACGAGTAAAATAATATATATATATATATATATATATATATATATATATATATATATATATATATATATACATCCCGCTATCATTATGTCATCTTTTTATGTTGCAGTCATTTGGCATCACTAAGAAATACTATCATTTTCGAATTTTAATTCGTGTATGTTTGTTGAGCGCATTTTTTAATGCCCTGTATCGTTCTCAGTTTTCTAAAATTTTGATTTTAAAAATTTAAATTATATACAAAAATTTTTACACTTCACAGCCATTTTGACTTCCACCACAATAAAAATGTGTATTTGCGGTCTAATTGCCGTCAATCGAGGTTGCCACGAGTTAAAAATATCGAGCGTTTGAGGCCAGGTAGAAAAGGTATAATATAAAAGGTGGGTTCTTTACCTGTTCGGCTGGTAAGGGTCCAAATATTTTACGAGTTGAATTGTGTTTATTTTATTTCATCTGTTAAATTATAATTTTCTCATAACGACTTAAAATATTTGTTTGAAAAATTAATTTTGTGTCATTCCATTTCAAATTACTCAATTTTGGAGCAAAAAAAATTTGGACCTCCGATTTGTCTGAAAATTGGTATATAGCTTCTGCGGGACGTAAAAATAAGATATTTAAGGTCAAAAAATCTTCTTCTTCTTTTTTTCTCAAAATGTTATTTTATTCGATTTTACAGTGATTTGGTGTTTATTTATACAAATTTCCATTTTCTCTCGTAAAGTATCAATGGAAAACATAATATTTTAATAGAAGGGACTCAAAAATGTCATTATATGGCATTATAACAAGTTACTTTGATTCAAAACAAGCTTTTGATCAAATTTTATAGTGTAGAAAACGTTAAAATACCGTTTTTTTTACATTTTTCTCCATTCCCAAATGCATCATAATCGATTTGGCTGAAAATTTGCCCACAGATAGACAAAACATAGGACTTTAAGTGGTCATAAGGATTTGAATTATATTACAATACCCAAAAAGTTACATGCAATATTATAGTCAAAAATATAGGCGTCTACTGTAAGTAAAATTAACTCGAAAATATCGACCTCACGACAAAAATTGTTAAAAAGAAATTGTAATAATTGTAAATACGATTTATTTGGAACAATTTCAGTTCCTTCCATTTTTGTCGAAAAGTTAAAAATGGCGGAGATATTGAGCAAAACAGGTTCTCCTTTAAAATCAAGATGGCCGCTAACGTAACGGAGGAATTCATTCGCGATTTTAAATTTAGGCTACTATTGACTCCCCTAAAGATCAGAAAAATAAATTTTTGTGCAGCTTGGCATTCAAGGTCAAATGCTATCCCGACTGGACTAATATATACTTTTGAGTATGATATTACTGGATGTAACTTTTTTGGTATTGTAATATAATTCAAATCCTTCTAACCACTTAAAGTCCTATCTTTTAGCTATCTGCGGGCAAATTTTTAGCCAAATCGATGATGATGTATTTTGGGAATGGAGGAAAATGTAAAAAACGGTATTTTAACGTTTTTTACACTATAAAATTTGATCAAAATCTTGTTTTGATTCAAAATAACTTATTATAATGCCATATAATGACATTTTTGAGTCATTTCTATTAAAATATTATGTTTTTCATTGATACTTTACGACAGAAAATGCAAATTTGTTTAAATAAACACCAAATCACTGTAAAATCGCATAAAATAACATTTTGAGAAAAAAAGAAGAAGAAGATTTTTTGACCTTAAATATCTTCTTTTTACGTCCCGCAGAAGCTATATACCAATTTTCAGACAAATCGGAGATCCAAATTTTTTTGCCTGAGTGATTTGACATGGAATGTACCTTTTACATTTTCATTTAATTTACTTACGGTTTTTGTTCAGAATTTTGAAGAAACGCTTGGTTTGACATAAAATTTGGGACACGCATAGCTAATATGTTAAAGAAAAAAAGTGATATTGTGCCGATATGTGCTTTTTATCTGGAGGTGAGTTTCGTCCGTTATCGGGGATGAAAACAAATACGTTCAAATAAGTCCGGAATTGAATAAACTGACTAATTCTAAGCAACTTCTATTTTATAAAGTTTTTCACTAAGTCAATACTTTTAGAGATATTTGCGAGTGAATATGTTCATTTTTCAACAAAAAAAAAACACGTTTTTAGACGGTTTTTCGCAAATAACTCAAAAAGTAGGTACCTACTTTATTGAAAAAAAAATTAGCAAATAGCAAATATAGCTTATAGAAAAGTGAAAAAATGGTATATGTGTCAGGTCTGTAGACCCAGTAGAAGCAGAGTTATTGCTAAGCTTTGTTTTAAAACCAAGAGGAGTAGGTAAACTAACCCTAACAGCACACGACGTCCTCTGGACGTCCAAAATAGGTCCATTTTTGGTCCTAACGTCCATGGACTATAAATGGACGTCCTTTGGACGTCCGGCGTTGGACGTCCTTCGGTGGACTAAATATGTACGTCCTTCGGACGTCCGACGTTGGACGTCCTTCGGTGGACTAAATATGTACGTCCTTCGGACGTCCGATGTTGGACGTCCTTCGGGTGGAATAAATATGAACGTCCTTTGGACGTCCGTACTGGACGAAATACGGACGTTTGCTGATCGTCCATATTCGACATATTATACGAATTACGGGATAAAATAGCAAAATAATTCAATAAAATATTAACTTAATTATGTTAATAAAATAGTTTACATCGAAAAGATAATTATATTTAATTCAAAATTGCATAGTTTAATGTTCTAAACATGTTTTTGTTTTTTTTTGTAAAGTGTGAAAATCTTATTTGTAAATTATTTGTTACAATGTTTTATTATTCTAGTTACCAAGATGACATAAGTTTGCTAATTAATTCTAGTAAGCAAAAATATAATTTTTATCAATGTATCTGCACTAAAAATGAATCTTAAGAGCATCTTTTTGAAGTTGAATATACGTGGCCGTGCCCAAAATAGGTCCAGTCTTAGTCCTAATGTCTATGGACTATAAATGGATGTCCTGTGGACGTCCGACGTTGGACGTACTTCGGGTGAAATAAATATGAATACGGTGGACTAAATATATACGTCCTTCGGACTTCCGATGGTGGAATAAATACGAACGTCCTTTGGATGTCCGTACTGGACGAAATACGGACTTTTTGTGGACGTCTAAAAATCACCTCCACTACTTGGTTCCTCTGTTCACAAAACTATAACGATAGGCGATAGATTTTCGATTCACCCACCGATATCAGTTCGAAGTTAGAGAGTTGATCTCTCAGTCGTTGTCGTCGTTAGGGCTCCCGCGTAAAGTTTTATTCATTAACCACTGATTTTCATAATGTAAGAAATTATATTATATACGAATTAAAGTATAATATACTTATACATATACTATATATTACGTAAAACTATGAAGACGCTGTTTCACAACACATAACACAGAGTCCGACCGCCTCATCGGGCCATTTAGAGCATCAATGCATAAGCCCATCCAATGGATTATTATGTGCCCCTTTGACATAGGCGCACAACATTTTAATCTACCACCCTGAGGATTCCTGCTCCTGGAGTTTTTCTGAAGTGCCGAAACAGTCTATGTTCCTGATTCCTCGATCAGATGAGGAGTTTTCGGAGCCATCAACCCCAGAGAGCTACTGGAGCTCCACGTTGCAGCCAGTCACTTCTTGGTAAGTGAACGCCAAAGAGGAAGCATTCAGACTCTGCTGCTACCACCGTCTGGACATAGCCTATCGATCCCTGATGGCCTAGAGGACAAACTCACCGAGAATGATGGACAAAACCACCAGCCAGGACAACTGGTATCCAAACATTGGTATTATTTACGTTTTTTATTACATTTACATATTTTTTCATGCTCTTTGATATATATTTCTTATTCTTTCTGGTATATTTTTCATACATTTTTCAATCTTATGGGTGTTTGGTAAAAAATGGGCCATAGCTTAACCTTGGATTACTGAGCTTAAAATAGGTCGATTTAAGCTAACTTACTTTAGTACGAAAGATGATAATAACCGAAATACAGGGTGTTAAATTTAAACTTTTATTTTATTCTTGATTATTTCCTGGGCAATACATCATTTTTGGTGTTGAATTTAGATTTCTTGTCCCAAAAAAACCCCGCTTACCAAATTTCGTGATATTATCCCATGCCTGTTAGGAAATATTCAAGAATAAATAAAATAAAAATTTAAATTTGACATCTTGTATTTCGGTTATTATCAACTTTAGTACTAACGAAAGTTAACTTAAATCGACCTATTTTACCCTCCGAAATCTAAGGTTAATCTATGGCCTATTCTTTACCAAACACACTGTATAAGTACATATTTGTATTCTAGCCAATCTTTTTGATTTTCTATAAAGTATAGATTTCCTTGAATTTTGAATTACAATTGTTAATAGTGATGTAACGAATGTCATTTTTTGAACATTCGCGAATACGAATGCGAATGCGAATATCTGCTACCGACATTCGCGAATGCGGATGCGAATGCGAATATTTAGTTTTTTTTTTTTAAATTTGGTTCTATTTTTGTAATGTTTCCTAAATTTATAATGAAAATTTAATTGATATTTAGTGTAAATCAATCTGAATTTTAAGCTTTATTACATAGTACCAAATAATAAAAAAAAGTGAAGGCTGATACTGTGATTATACAAGGTAAAGTTCTATCTATCTATTGCCCTTCATTTGTCCAAAGTTGAACGTAGGCCTCCCCCTCATTTTTTCACTCTTCTCGGTTCAGGGTTTAGTGCTAATGCTGTCGATTTGGTCCCTGCGTATCTTTTTAGGTCATCTGACCATCTCGTCTGTGGTCTGTCCTTTCCACTTTTGTAGTCCCAAGGTCTCCAGTGTATTATCGCTTCATTCCGTCTTCCGTCTCTTTGTCTGCTGTTGTGTCCTGCATATTTCCATTTGAGAGTAGCTGCATGTTTGAGGTTAAGTTACCTTTTCTTAATAAAAAAAGATGAGAAATGAATATATTTTGATTTTATTAACCTAATATTATCTTAAAATTATTTTTTTCCTGGTTTTCATATTCGCAAAACATTCGCACAAATTTCGCGAATGCGGATGCGAATGCGAATATGCAAAAACATGCGAATATTCGCGAATGCGAATGCGAATACGAATATTCGTTACATCACTAATTGTTAAAGGAAAGTTTCGCTACCGCAGTCGCCTTTTGTTCGTCTTAACTTATTACCTCTACCCATAACGGTTCTTTTTGTCAAACAGATTGGGTTGGTTATTGTACCTAGTAAGCAAAAAGTATTTATCGCAGTATTTTATAATCTATTTATAATATTGAATTATCTAAAGACAGAAAGCGAAGGCGGATGAAAAAAAATTAGACAAAAGTTGAATGATTATTATAATATTATAATATAATATTACACTATATAATAAGTATACATAGATAGAATATCTTCTTTTTAAGAAATTGTCCATTATCTCCAAATGAGCAAGGTGTCGATTTGAAATATATGTATAATATACAGCCCATTACGCACCACCTTAAAAATTGAGCATTTTTGATGTCTCGAATTTCCTAAACCAGTTGTCCCATCTAAGTGATTTTTTTTATAATATTATAGCCTAGGCTATAGGTTACCTCCTTAAGCTTGTTATGCACGGGGAGCTATATACTGTAATATATATTATATCACATCGCTCTCTATAGTAATGAGTGAGCCTGCACACACGGAACCATTAGTTCCGTGTCTCCAGGCTCACTCGTTACTATAGGGAGTGATATGATATAATATACATAATATATTACAGTATAGCTCCCCGTTCATGACAAGCTTAAGGAGGTAACCTGTAGCCTAGGCTATAATATTATAAAAAAAATCACTGAGATTGGACAACAGGTTTAGGAAATTCGAGACATCAAAAATGCATCATTTTTAAGGTGGTGCGTTAATTTCTTGGAGAAGTGTAATTGTAATTTAATGTAAATAATGTAATATCCAATAATTGTAATTATATAAGATGTAATATAAGTTCCTTAAAAAATGTATTTTTTATTTCCCACAATACATTCTCCACAGGTCTAAATATCGTCGCTAGACGTCCACCGAACGTCCTCTCAGGACGTTAGATGGACGTTCGGCAGCACGACATTGGACCAAACTGGGACGTCCTATGAAGGTCCAACTGACGTCCACCGAACGTCCCCTCGGACTTTAGGTGGACGTCCATTGGACGTTAGATGGACGTCCATTGGACGTTTGGCAACGAGGCATTTGGACCAAACTAGGACGTCCTGTTAAGGTCCAATTTACGTCCGATTAAGGTCCAATTTACGTTCGATTAACGTCCAATTTACGTCCGATTAAGGTCCAATTTAGGTCCCTTCGGACGTTAGGTGGACGTCCATTGGACATTTGGCAATGTGGCTTTGGACCAAACTAGGACGTCCTGTTAAGGTCCAATTTACGTCCCCTAGGACGTCCGATTAAGGTCCAATTTACGTCCGATTAAGGTCCAATTTACGTCCCCTCGGACCTTAGATGGACGTCCAATGGACGTTCGGTAGCGCGACATTTGGACCAAAATAGGACGTATAAAGGACGTTCCTCGGACAAAAACGGACGTCCAAGGGACGTCCTTAAAGTCCGTGAAGGACGTCCTTGTGCTATTAGGGTAAAAAGACACATTCACACCCAAGAAAGTCACTTATCTTCAGATACATCTTCTTTTTTGGTTGATATGAAATGCCAATAGTGTTAAAATTTTATAAATGTAATTATTGTCAAAATTTGATATGAGTAAAATTGCCTGAGGTTGTACAAATTACAAACAAGGTTTACGGCGTGGGAAATTTGAATTACTCCTCTTGGTTTAAAAACAGACTATAGTGAAAAATAAGCTCTTATATGTCAAATTCCAAATCGAATATTTTAACGTGAAATAAAAAAAATGAAACACTTTTCTGGGAAAACTTATTACAACTTTTTTAAAGTGTTTAAGAAAATGTTTATTTTTATTTTTTTAAAAAGTTTCTAGCAGCAAGAGTAAGCAAGTTACGCTCAAAATAGAGTTGTTCCTTATTTTTTGGTTAAAAATATCGTAAAAATCTCCCTCTAATTAACAGCCCAAATGGAATTAATCGTTACCACTTCACAAGTAACTTTATGTATTGTTTGTGTTTAAGTTTCATCAGTTCAAAGTGCTTATTTGTGAAAAAATTTGGTTTTAAAGTAAATTTTAAATCTTTAATTTTGAAAAAAAGACTTTTTTCAAAATAACTTAAAAATTATTAGTGATACCAAATATCTTAAAGAGTAAAAAATGTAGGTTTTGCTTTTTTAAATATTTGGGATTTTTTGATTTTCTGGAAGACAAAAATTGGTTAAGATATGGCTGTTTAAAATTTGCATATACATACTCGTGACTAGTGATTCGTTCGAGCCCTTTCAACAAAACCCTTTTCAAAAATAAGCATTTTTAACCAATGCAACTTACAGATCATATACAGGGTGTCCCCGAAAATAGTGCGTTCCTTAAAGGTATAGATAGAAAGCACAATGTAGAGCAAAAAATTCTTATAACATTTTCAGCCGTTTAAAACTTTTATAGAACAAAATTTGCTTAGAATTAGAATTAGTCAGTTTATCCACTCCCGGACTTATTTTGAACGTATATTTTTTCACCCCCAAGAAGGGGTGAAAATCACATCCAGGACAAGAGAACATATCGGCATAATCTCACTTTTTTCTTTGGCATTTTAGCTACGTGTGTGCCAAATTTCATATCAATCCAAGCGGTTCTTTAAAATCTGGAGGTTTTGCGATATTTTACCGTGAGTGAATGGAATAATTGCCGTTGTCACTTTTAGATAAGAAGTCATTATCACAATGACATAGTCAGGTTAACTGAATTATATAATTATTGTTTTTATCATTAAATGTGAAAACCTAGAATTATCCATGTCTGTCCGTCAATAAACACAACTCCTCTGTTAGTAGGACAGAAAGAATGACAAATAAGGTGTCAAATGAAAGCCTTTAACCCAAATATGATATTACATGTGAGAAGTTTGACCTCGGACTGCCTGTTCCAGAGTTGCAACCGAAAGTACTGTTTTAAATTCGTCGAAATAATACAAACTATTATTCAACGCGACTAAGAAAGACCAGAACAAATACATACTTCCGGTTTCATGCCTGTCTATTCGTCCATGTCTCTCGGTGAACAAAATTCATCCGTCATATCAACTGACAAAAAGTTACATGAAAGAGTTCAAATATCGACTGCCGGTTCAACTTCCGGTCACTTTGGGTGAAAAATTAGAACTTACGATGTCCAATTGCTTGTTACAATTTTTTTATAAGTGTTCTACTCTATCTATTCTGACTTTTTCTATAACTTACTTAGATCACATATAATTTAATACAGTTTTGATGTCAGGGTCTTCAAAATTTATGTGGTGAGTTCCGGTATTTGATGAATGAAAAACGACTCTATAAGCAGAAGAAAAAAGTGTTCTTTAAAGTGTTCTCAAGACCTAAGACTCACAAGAGCGTTGTGACAGTAGCAAAAATTCGAGTTGGTGTTCGAATTACTTTCTCATGCGGCTTACTCTCCTGACTTGGCCCCCTCCGATTATTAAGTGTTCCCAAATCTGAAGAAATGACTCGTAAATAAAAAAATCAGCTGAGATAATTGAAGAAAAAAATAACTATTTTTCAGAGCTTTCAGAATCGTATTATGCGCACGGCATCGACATCCGCGACACGGCATAAATCCGACAAAAGAATTGAGAGGGAACTCTGGACCAAATATCAAAAACCAGTGTAACCTAACACTTCCAGCTTCATATTAATAATAGAAAATCACCGAAAGACAAATATGTAATGTAAAGAATTAATATCTCAATATTCCGGTCTACTAAACAATAACGACTGGCAAAACATTAAAGTCTTTATTCAAGTCGTATATTAAAAAAATAAGACAAGTAGAGTAATAAATGGATAATTAAAAATTGCGAGAAACAGTGCAAGAAAATTATTTAATAGACCCGAAGACAAAACAAAAATGAATGTGCTAAATAAAAGTATTGATTCGTTACTGCAGAACTAGAACTGTTATATGGAGCTATACTAGTCTGGATCGGTGTAAATTAAATGAGAAAGAAAATAATATAATAAACACACTTTAAGAGCAGATAGAGAAAATATATGGATTATCAGAAGGTTCAAACGGCAGAATTATCAACGATAAACAAGAAAAAGTCAACGAGATAATGATTCTGGACCAACTGTTTTATAATAATTAGGGGTACGGAATTTTCGTTTTTACGAAATAGATGCGAATTTCGGCGAAATTTTGAACATAAATGCGATAAATATGAAATATGGAGTTTTTGTTTATTTCCGCGAAATACCTGCAGGTGCCCAACTCGCCCGTAAATAAGTAGGTAGTTACGTAGTAAATAAGGCATGGAAAGATTTTACGGAAAGTTTTCTATTGTACATAATTTTTGAAAGGTTGTTTATTTTTCTAACACGCGTTGAAACAGAAGGAACTTTCATTATTCATCATTAAATAGATAAAGATAAGATAAGGAATTAATATTTTTCAATGGTGATTCTTTGAGAAATATAAATAATCCGACTGTTGTTATCTGCATTTCGGTCTTTTGTATTGGTAAAAATCTAAGTAGGAATAAAAGTCGGCTAATTCTTATTTTCTAAACATATAAATTAGTCAAACAGGACAATCAGTGCTCATTCCGTCAATTTTTATTAAGAACATGGTCTATCAAAAAAGTTTTCATAGTAACATAAAGTTACTTAAAGTATCCCCTAAAATGGGACGCCCTAAAACAATTCTGAGTGATCGAGTCAAAGAATTTGCAACAGATGACCTATATCTGTGTGACACAAGACACAATTGCTACACAGTGCAGTTTTCCGTCATTTGCTAAAGCAGCATTACAGAGCATTTGGAGTCCAACGAACAGCGTAGACGCAGAACGATTCTTCAGCACATATAATATTGTAGTGACAGATCGAAGAACAGCTCTTAAAGAGTCGAATGTCGAAATTACAACGATGTTAGCTTTTAATTAATGTTTTCTGTTGTTTTACTCGTAGTTAAAAATAAATGCGAAATTTTGTAATTATAAAAAAAGTAAATGCGAAATTCATGTTTTTTATTTGCGAAAATTCCGTACCCCTAATTATAATTAGTTATAAAATAGCTTCAATGGGGAAAAGCTGTAAGCTTAGACCAAACACCAGTAGGGGGCATCCAATTAATTGAGGAAAAAATTAAATATATAACAATATTCACTTCATTTACTGAAAAGGCATTGTCCCGCAAGAATGGTTGAAATCACAATTAATAGCCCTACAAAAAGACAAGCGCTTAAAAGTGATAAGACCATTGAACAATAAGCATGTAAGCTACCTTTTAAACACATTCTCAAAAATAGTCCATAACACAAGGATTGTTAGGAAATTCTTTTATAGACTTCAGGCAACAAATTCTCCTGATCATGTTTAAAAAACGTACGGAATGTACTAAATAACAAAATATATTTATCATTTAAAAATATATACCCTTATACTATAACATAGTTTTAACGTTGAATATATAATGCTTTCCTGTGGAGTATACAAAGGATGGTCCTGTTTTTCCCGCACGCTGCCTTGTTTAGTCTTCTTTGTCGTTTAATTCGTTAAATTCTATCCTCTTATGTCACGGCTTCAGGAAGTAGTGGATATATGCAGTGAACGGGAGGCCTATGTCGAACAGTGAACGAAGGGAGCCTTTTCGCGTTTATCATGTAGAGAAGTCACTTGTCAAAAACTGGATGTATGTAATCGTATTCAATTTGTTAAACACTGTCACATAATATGTCATACACCTCTGTGCGTTAATCCATTTTATTTCTACAATTTTAAGGTGCTATTACATGCCGCCATTTTGATTTGTCTACAGTCGCATTCTGCCCGTTACATCCCATCGTTTGAGGCGCTGTACGTCACGATTGGATCAATTGTAGCGAAGCTGCATGACTAAGGCCCTTTTAACATGTTGGTGTATTTGATTTTTCTGTGCCATTTTATATTATTTGTCAAATACTATTATTTGAGGTGCTGTACATCACGATTGGACCAATAGGACCGTAGATACAAGACTAAGGCCCTTTTGACATGCTGCTGTATTTGATTTTTCTATGTCATTGTATTCTATTTGACAAATCCAGTTATTTGAGGTGCTGTACTCCACGATTGGACCAATAGGAGCGAAGAAGAAATAAGGCCCTTTTGGCATGTTGCTGTATTTGATTATTCTGTGTCATTGTATTCTGTTCGTTAAACCCTATCATTTGAGTTGCTGTATGTCACGATTGGACCAATAGGACCGAAGATACATAACAAAGGCCCTTTTGACTTGTTGCTGTATTTGATTTGTTTGTGTCAAATTTGATTCTATTGGTCAAGTCCTATTATTTAAGATGCCGTACGTCACGATGGGACTAATAGGACCGAAGATACGCTACTAAGGCCCTTTTGACATGCTGTTGTATTTGATTTTTCTATGTCATTGTATTCTGTTTGTCAAATCCTATCATTTGAGGTGCTATACATCACGATTGGACTAACAGGACCGAAGATACATAACTAAGGCCTTTTTGACATGCTGCTGTGTTTTGATTTTTCTGTGTCATTGTCTTCTATGATGCATAAGGCATGTCTATGGTATGCCTTATTTTTAAACAAAACAAGTAATTGGACTTCGTAAGTCCTAGGTTTTCACCCAAAGTAATCGAACGCAGAACTGGAAGACGATATTTGAATTTTACGTGTAACTTTGCGTGGATTGATATACGAATTTACTAATTTTGAGTCATTTTTACTAAACTTTGACATTTGTCACCTCATTTGTAATTCTACCCGGTATAATGGCGGAGGAGTTATATTGGCGGTCGTACGAACCGACAGAAAGATTGCCTAGGTCAAATATCTCACCTTTAGTACCATCCTTGGATTATAAGCTTTCATTTGACACCTCATTTATCCTTCTAGCTGGTATAATGATGGAGGAGTTATATTCGCGGTCGTACGAACCGACGCGACGGAAAGACAGCCTAGGTCAAATATCTCACCTTTAGTACCATCCTTGGATTATAAGCTTTCATTTGACACCTCATTTGTCATTCTACCTGGTATAATGATCGAGTAGTTATATTCGCGGTCGGACAGACCGACGGACAGACCGCCAAGGTCAAATATCTCACCTTTAGTACCATCCTTGGATTATAAGCTTTCATTTGACACCTCATTTGTCATTCTACCTGGTATAATGATCTAGGAGGTATATTCACTGTCGGACAGACCGACGGACAGACCGCCAAGGTCAAATATCTCACCTTTAGTACCATCCTTGGATTATCAGCTTTCATTTGACACCTCATTTGTGATTCTACCTGGTATAATGACAAAGACGTTATATTCGCGGTCGTACGGACCGACGGAAAGACAGCCTAGGTCAAATATCTCACCTTTAGTACCATCCTTGGATTATAAGCTTTCATTTGACGCCTCATTTGTCATTCTACCTGGTATAATGATCGAGGAGTTATATTCGCGGTCGGACAGACCGACGGACAGACCGCCAAGGTCAAATATCTCACCTTTAGTACCATCCTTGGATTATCAGCTTTCATTTGACACCTCATTTGTCATTCTACCTGGTATAATGACGGAGAAGTTATATTCGCGGTCGGACGGACAGACAGCGTATGTCAAATTTCTCACCTTTAGTACCATCCTTGGATTATAAGCTTTCATTTGACACCTCAAATGTCATTTTACCTGGTATAATGATCGAGGAGTTATATTCGCGGTCGTATGGACCGACGGACAGACAGCCTAGGTCAAATATCTCACCTTTAGTACCATCCTTGCATTATCAACTTTCATTTGACACCTCATTTGTCATTCTACCTGGTATAATGACGGAGAAGTTATATTCGCGGTCGTACGGACCGACGGAAAGACAGCCTAGGTCAAATATCTAACCTTTAGTACCATCCTTGGATTATAATCTTTTATTTGACACCTCATTTATCATTCAAGCTGGTATAATAATAGAGGTGTTACATTCGCGGTCGGAGGGGCCGACGCACAGACCGCCTAAGTCAAATATGTCACCTTTAGTACCATCCTTGGATTATAAGCTTTCATTTGACACCTCATTTGTCATTCTACCTGGTATAATGATCGAGGAGTTATATTCGCGGTCGGACAGACCGACGGACAGACCGCCAAGGTCAAATATCTCACCTTTAGTACCATCCTTAGATTATCAGCTTTCATTTGACACCTCATTTGTCATCTACCTGGTATAATGACGGAGGAGTTATATTCCCGGTCGTACGGACCGACGGACAGACCGCCTAGGTCAAATATCTCACCTTCAGTACCATCCTTGGATTATCAGCTTTCATTTGACATCTCATTTGTCATTCTACCTGGTATAATGACAAAGAAGTTATATTCCCGGTCGTACGGACCGACGGAAAGACAGCCTAGGTCAAATATCTCATCTTTAGTACCATCCTTGGATCATAAGCTTTCATTTGACACCTCATTTATCATTCAAGCTGGTATAATGATGGAGGAGTTATATTCGCGGTCGTACGAACCGACGGAAAGACAGCCTAGGTCAAATATCTCACCTTTAGTACCATCGTTGGATTATCAGCTTACATTTGACACCTCATTTGTCATTCTACCTGGTATAATGCGGAGGAGTTATATTCCCGGTCATACGGACCGACGGAAGGACAGCCTGGGTCAAATATCTCACCTTTAGTACCATCGTTGGATTATCAGCTTTCATTTGACACCTCATTTGTCATTCTACCTGGTATAATGACGGAGTAGTTATATTCGCGGTCGTACGGACCGACGGAAAGACAGCCTAGGTCAAATATCTCACCTTTAGTAACATCCTTGGATTATAATCTTTTATTTGACACCTCATTTATCAGTCAAGCTGGTATAATAATGGAGGAGTTATATTCGCGGTCGGAGGGGCCGACGCACAGACCGCCTAAGTCAAATATGTCAACTTTAGTACCATCCTTGGATTATAAGCTTTCATTTGACACCTCATTTGTCATTCTACCTGGTATAATGACGGAGGAGTTATATTCGCGGTCGTACGGACCGACGGAAAGACAGCCTAGGTCAAATATCTCACCTTTAGTACCATTCTTGGATTATAAGCTTTCATTTGACACCTCATTTGTCATTCTACCTGGTATAATGACGGAGAAGTTATATTCGAGGTCGTACGGACCGACAGAAAGACAGCCTAGGTCAAATATCTCACCTTTAGTACCATCCTTGGATTATAAGCTTTTATTTGACACCTCATTTATCATTCAAGCTGGTATAATAATGGAGGAGTTATATTCGCGGTCGGAGGGACCGACGCACAGACCGCCTAAGTCAAATATGTCAACTTTAGTACCATCCTTGGATTATAAGCTTTCATTTGACACCTTATTTGTTATTCTACCTGGTATAATGACGAAGGAGTTATATTCGCGGTCGTACGGACCGACGGAAACACAGCCTAGGTCAAATATCTCACCTTTAGTACCATCCTTGGATTATAAGCTTTCATGTGACACCTCATTTGTCATTCTACCTGGTATAATGATGGAGGAGTTATATTCGCGGTCGGACAGACCGACAAACAGACCGCCAAGATCAAATATCTCACTTTTAGTACCATTCTTGGATTATCAGCTTTCAATTGACACCTCATTTGTCATTCTAGCTGGTATGTTGACGGAGGAGTTGTGATTACAGACAGACGGACGGACAGACGGACGTGGATAATACAAAGTTTTCACATTTTTTCAAAATTGGGTGAAAACAACATGATGCCAGAATGATTTCTTGATGAAAATAATATATACATTCTCAAATTGCCTATTATTCGGTGTGGATAATATTATATTCAACAGTGATGCCAAATTTCTGATGCCAAAATGATTGATAATGAAAGTGGGATATACGTTTTCATGTATATAGCGGCAGCGACAAAATGGTAAAACACTGAACTAAATGTATATAATATTTTCACTGTACCATCATTTTGGACTCAAACATTTTATGGAATAAACTTATATAACTTAGTAAGGGATAAACAAGGAAAGCTGATATATTAAAGTAACATCAAGAAATCAAATCTCTAACTACCGAGTTGATTAGACTTCTGGTAACAAGTGCAGAAAAAAAGTTATTAAGGTAATGTAAAGTGGCATCGATATACAGATGCCACTTTGCAAGACGATGCCAAATCGATGGTAAATGCATAATGTATCGATGCCAAATTGATAGTAGGATGTATATATATATATATATATATATATATATATATATATATATATATATATATCTAGGACAAATCACTAGATTAAATAAAGAAAATCAGACCGAAGAAATAAAGAGAAGAATAAGGTTGGCCTGGGCATCATTCGGAAAACTGTCTTATATTCTAAAGAAGAGAAAATACCCGCAATACCTAAAAACAAAAGTCTTCAATCAATGTATACTCCCTGTTTTAATATATGGCTCTCAGACATGGACGTTTACAAAAGAGAATATGAAAAAAATAGCAAAGACAGAAAGAGCCATGGAAAGACAAATCATCATCCAGCCTCAAAAGTCCACTGCTGAACATAGGCCTCCTCCCCTCGTTTCCAACCCCATCTATCCTGCGCCGCCCTCATCCAGTTTTTATTTACCTTTCTTAAGTCGTCAGTCCATCTTGTAGGCGGTCGACCGACGCTTCTCTTGTCTTCTCTTGGCCTCCATTCCAATAACCTCTTCGTCCATCGCCCATCTGTCATTCTGGCTACGTGTCCTGCCCATCTCCACTTCAACCTGGCTATCCTCTCGATGACGTCAGTCACCTTTGTTCTTCTCCTGATTTCTTCGTTTCTGATTTTGTCTCGCAGAGTTATTCCTAACATTGACCGCTCCATTCTTCTCTGCGTGACTCTTAGTTTGGTAGCCGAGGCTTTAGTTAAGGTAAGTGTTTCTGATCCGTACGTCAAGACTGGGAGGACGCACTGATCGAATACCTTTCTCTTTAGACATGTGGGTAACTCACTTTTAAAAGTTTCTCTCAGTTTTCCAAATGCTGCCCACCCAAGACCGATTCTTCTCTTCAGCTCATGAGTCTGGTTATCCCTGCCAATCGTAATTTCATGTCCCAGGTATTTATATCTATCTACGAGTTCTATTTCCTTCCCACCAATACTGATGTTCTGGTTGGGTACCAAATTTGTCATTATTTTTGTTTTCGAGATGTTTATATTTAAACCTACATTTTCTGTAGCTACAACGAGTTCTTGTACCATCTCTCTTGCCATACCTAGATCCTCAGCTACTATGACTATATCATCGGCGAAACGTAAGTTGTTTAGGTATTCTCCATCTATTTTTATTCCCTTTGTCATCCAATCCAAACTCTTGAAAGCATGTTCTAAGACCGTATTAAAAAGTTTAGGTGACATTGGGTCTCCTTGTCTAACCCCCCGTTCTATTTTTATGCGATTACTGTTAGTATGTAATTTGACAGTGGTTGTTGCCTGTAAGTATATTTTGTGTAATAATTTTGTATACCTATAATCTAGCCTGCATTCTTTAAGCGCCTGTAATATTTTGCTAAGTTCAACTGTGTCAAAGGCTTTATGAAAATCGATAAAAAGTAGAACTAGGGGTTTATTGTATTCCACTACTTTCTCTATCAGGGTTTTTATACTTTGTAGATGGTCATTTGTTCCGTAATTTTTTCGGAATCCTGCCTGTTCTCTTGGTTGATAAGTCTCTAACTTTCTATCCATTCTCTTAACTATTATTCGCGTAAATAACTTATATAAATGGCTGAGGAGGCTAATCGGTCTGTAATTCTCTAAATTGGCTTTGTCTCCTGCTTTGTGTAATAGAATCATAGTAGCGTTGTTCCAGTCTGTTGGAATATTGGCGTTGTGAAGGCAGATATTGAAAAGTTGTTTAATTTTTTCAAGTAGTATATTTCCTCCAATTTTTAGTGCTTCTGATACTATTCCATCTTCACCTGGGGTTCGATTATTTTTCATTTTCTTCAGAGCCTCTTTGATTTCTGATTTTGTTATATCGGGCATTAAATCCGATCCTTGATTTAATACCCCAGTTTTTACTGTAATTGGAGGTTGCGCATTGTCATCTTTTTTTCTTGATTTGTATAACTCTGTGTAGAACTCTTCGACTATTGTTAATATTTCAGGAAAGACAAATGCTGAACATTAAATTATCAGACAGGAAAAGAAACGATTGGATCCGTAACAAAACAAAAGTGAAAGACGTCTCTACCCAAGTAGCAAAGCTTAAATGGAAGTTCGCCGGACACACCCTACGGCAGAAGGATGAAAGATGGACTAAGATGGTAATACATTGGAGACCATGGAACCACAAACGAAAAAGGGGAAGGCCACAGATGCGATGGTCACATGACCTGAAGAAACACACTGGGTCAAAATGGATGCGAATTGCCCAAGATAGAGAGGCATGGAAGAAGGAAGAGGAGGCCTATATCCAAGGATGGATGTTTAGGGCTGATTAGATAGATAGATAGAATTGTGTTTAAAGATTGTACAACAGCAGTTGATGAGGGGTTATCTCTTATCAAAAATGAGTGTTGTAGGCAACATCCATGCTTTGGCTAAAAATATCTGAGGGTGGGTGTTTCATGCCCTGTGGTATATCAAATTATGATTATTCTGTTTGGTTCTGCATTATGTACGTTACGTACTTAATGCGATTTTGTTTGCGTGGATGTGTTGGTATTGTGTTTGTGTATTGTGTGTTGCATATGTTTTATGCATGATTGAATACTTCGGTCATATTATGAGACATCCTAAAAAATATGATCCTTTACATCTGATCATCCAAGGAAAACGTGGTGCTGGTAGAAGAACATCATGGCTGAAAAATCTAGGGCAATGATCTGAAAAATCGACTATAACGTTATTCAAAGCTGCTGTCAATAAAGTCACGATAGCGTATATGGTAGCCAACATGATATCTAACGATCGGTAATGGCCATGGAACTAGAAGGAGAAGTGACTTCTTCTTTAACTTGACTTCTTTGACTTGACACTTGGCAACCAAAGCATGAATGTAGTTTTGCTATACATTTTTCTTCAGTTAGTGGGTTGAGGACTGCTTCTTTGATTTTTTTAATTTTCATGTCTGTTTATTTCACGAATATTAATACATCTTTCCCTTGTAGCCCGATGAGGGAACACAAAATTTTACGAAAACCTCAAAAAAAAATAAAGGAAGGACAAAAATTTGAAAATAGGTAGTTGCAATTGTCTATTATTATATAAGAAAAATTTTACAATTCTACATCCCCTCCATTTTACAAAAATTGGGAAATACGGGGTGAAAAATATTTTCTCATGAGTGAAAAAATAGGCCCGGAATTGTATAAAATGACTAATTCTAAGCAACTTTTGTTCTATAGAGTTTTTTCACTAAGTCGATACTTTTCGAGTTATTTGCGAGTGAATATGTATATTTTTAACAAAAAAAAAAAAATAATGTGTGTGTACTTTGTACGCACGTAAGAAGCTATACTTCTATTATTATGAGTTCAACAAAATTGATATACTTAACAGGTTATTTGTATTTTATTTGAATATTAAACTAACTTTCTTTACCTACCACTTTAAAAAAAATTGTATTAAAACGGTACCAAAAATATAAAAAAAAAGAATATGAATCGTCCGGGATTTAAACCCGGGACTTCTTGATCTCCGGTCACACGCTCTACCACTGAGCTATATACCTTTTGCTTTGACAGGCTACAAGATTTCTCATACATACTGACAAATTTAATAGACCAAGTAAAGTGTACAAAAATACTTTAAATATACTTACTATTATTATAAAATATCTTATTCCCGAGGAAGACAAATCCAAAGACACAAAAATTATAATAAATAACACATTTACTAAGAACACTTATAATCCTTTTATATGATATCTATAATATGACTTATTTGCGCGGACAACGCTGATACATACATATCTTGAAGATTAGCAACGAAATACATACTGTCTGTGTGCGCATGCGCCCGGCATTATAAAATTTCACTCTCGATCGTAAAGAAGTATAACTTCAAAAAAACATGTTTATGGACGGTTTTTCGCAGACAAGTCAAATAGTAAGTACTCTAGCGAAAAAAATATTTCTAGTAAAAATATAGCTTATAAAAAATTGAAAAAAATGGTGTACGCGTGAGGTCTGTAGACCCAGTATAAGCAGAGTTGTAGCTAATGAAAAGTAGGTTCTTCTTCGTCAAATTCCAAATCGAATATTTCAATGTGAAATAACCAAAAAACAGAGCATTTTTCGGGGAAATTCATTACAACTTTTTTAAATTGTTTAATAAAAGATATATTTTTGTTTTTAAAAAAATTTCTAACATTAAAAATAAGTGAGTAACGCTCAAAATATTGTTCGTCCCTTTTATTTTTTGGTACAAAAATCGCGAAAATCACCCCCTAATTAGCTTCCCAAATAAAATTAATCGTAACCGCCTCACAAGTTACTTTACTTATGTATTGTTTATATTATCTATAAGTCTCATTGGTTCAAAGTGTTCAGTTTTGAAGAAAAATTGGGTTTAAAATAAAACATTTTTTTTATTTTGAAAAAAAAAATGGAATTTTTCATGGAATTAACTTAAAAATTATTAGTAATACCAAAAATTTTAAAGAGTAATAAAATGTATGTTTTGCTTTTCTGAATATTTTTTCTTTTTTGTTTTCTTGTTATCCTAAAATTGATTATGCTATGGCTGTTCAAAATTTGCCTAAACTCGTGATTGGTTACTCGTTCAAGCCATTTTAACTACAGCTTTTTCAAAAATAAGCACTTTGAACCGATGAAACTTACAGATCATATAAATAATACATAAGCAAAGTAATTTGTGAAGTAGTAATGATAAAATTTATTTGTGATGCTAATTAGGGGGCGATTTTCGCAATTTTTTTACCAAAAAATAAAAGGGACCAACAATATTTTGAGCGCTTACTTACTTTTAATGTTACAAGTTTTTTTTAAAACAAAAATAATCCTTTTTTAAACACTTTAAAAAAGTTGAAATGAATTTTCCCGAAATGTGCTCCTTTTTTGGGTTATTTCACATTGAAATATTCGATTTGGATTTTTATGAAGAAGAACCTTTTTTTCATTAGCTACAACTCTGCTTCTACTGGCTCTACAGACCTCAAGCATACACCATTTTTTTCAGTTTTTTATAAGCTATATTTTTACTACGAATATTTTTTTCGCCGAAGTACATACTTTTTGAGTTATCTCAGAAAAACCGTCCAAAAACATGTTTTTTTCTATTAAAAATGAACATATTCACTTGCAAATAACTCGAAATGTATTGACTTAGGGAAAAAACTCTATAGAACAAAAGTTGCTTAGAATTAGTCATTTTATCCAATTCCGGACTTATTTTGAATGTATATTTTTCACCTATTTTTCCCCTCTATTTTGGAAAAATGGAGGGTATGTAGAATTGTAAACTTTTTCTTATATAATTATAGACAATTTTAACTACCTATTCCCAAATTTTCATCTTTCCTTTATTTTTTTGGGGGCAAATTGTTCTTTGATCGGGCTATTGTGCTATATTTTCATTGTACCAGGCATGTTTGCATACATGAGATGCAGTGGCGTACTGAGCATGGTTCCGCGGGTTCCGCGGGGCCCACAGGGGCGCCCGCTTTAACGCGATTTTTACTTCTTTTGTTTCTAATTTGTTTTGACATTTTGAACTACACAAGTACACACTACGAAATGTAACTGCTTAATAAATTTTAATTTTTGTGTAGGTATTTATAAATAAAAACAAAAAATACCTATGCATCCAAAAATTTGGAAACTAAATTTATTAAGTAACAGAGAGAACGGTATTTATTGTAAAGTTCCTTCATTTTACCTGCTAAAGAAAGCCCTTGTCACAACACTTGTTTAAAGAATAACCGCCGTTGCCTGCCTAACACGTGCTAACAGAAATACTTCTGTATTTTTTATATTAGCACGAAGTTGTAAAACTGCAAAGTTGCAAATTCAAAAACAGATATTCAATGCCAGTTTTATACCGTTTTATATCGTCGTAAAAATAATTCCTAGACGCCCGATGCTCCTTTTGTTTGTATTTATAGCACCCTCATCATCATAACACTGCATAAATATAGACAATTACAGTGGTAAGTGGTAAGTAGTACAATAGAAGCCCGGTTAGCTTGGAAAATCCAATTACCATTCCAAGCAACAACAAAAATGAAGTTGAAAACACAAATATATTTACAGACAAGCAGGCCATCACAGTTTGCAAATCCAAAGAGCCTTTCCGTTCCCATATCAATTTTATTAAGAAAGATACTTTGGAACCATCCATAAATTTGGATCCTTTAACACCACCAAGAGTAAGACTAACTAATAACTCGAACAGTCGATACCTTCTTGCAAGATTAAGGGAACCGGATATCTTAAAAGCAATTAAACTACATCTTGCTTTTCTTCACGACCAGCCTTCTTCTGTATTTTATGATGGATACACCAACACCAGCGTGAAACTCTTTTTGGCTTCCGAAGGACTACCTACTACGACCGAAGAACTACGAAAAGTTCTTCTAGAATTTAACCATGCCTACGGAATTGGTCCAGCTGAAGTGGAAGCTGATCTTGCCGCTTATAGGTCCTACCTCAGTTCGGAAAGAATTATACACCTACAAAAGTCAAGGGAATGCCACCGAAGCTATTATTCCACTGGCTCTCCAAAGCGAAATTTTTAAACATCACGACGTGTTCTGAGGGACTAGAAACCTCAAATTATTTTAGTGATGACAACTTTGGCATGGTTCTGATTAATATTCGTTCTATAAGAAATAAAACTGATGAATTATTTTTGTTTCTGGAGGAATTAGGATTTCCCCCGATAGTTGCGGTTACAGAGCACTGGCTTGAAGTCAACGAGCCTTTTTTTGTAGAAAAATATACCACAATTGCCAGGTATGATCGCCTAAGTTCGGCTCATGGAGGCACCCTAATTCTCTCTAGAAATAATGATTTTTCTCCGGTAACAAAATACGACTTTTTGTTAAGTGAATCCGTCTTTGAGTTTTGCTTAGTTTATAATAAAAATCTTAATCTTTACATTATTTGCATTTATAGATCACCTGACTCTGCCGTCGAACTATTTTCAGAACCTGCTAAATTTGTTAGATGACCTGCCTCATAAAAGCAGAAAAATTCTATGCGGTGACTTTAACATTAATTATGCTGCTGCTTGTGCTACCCAAGTATCCCTGGTCAACATATTTGAATCGTATGGTCTCTCAATGCACGTTAATTCTCCTACAAGGATTACAAAAACTACATCTACCATAATCGATTATATTGTCTCAGATTTCTCACCCCTTGATGTCTGCTCTACAGTTATTAATGCGGGACTATCTGATCATGAAGCAGTGTATACGAAGTTTAACATCTTCAGCAAATCCTCCTCAGAACCCAGACGTTTAGGTAGGATTTTTTCCGCCCAGAATTTTCGTAAATTCCAAAATTTATGCTTAACTTCTGAGTGGCAGTTTCCTTCTATGGACGTGGACTATAATTTCAGTGTTTTTCTAGATAAGCTTATCCTCATCTTCAATAAAGCTTTTCCTTTAATTCCTATTAAGCCAAAACATCGAAAACCTTGGGTTACGAAAGGTATCCGCATATCAGCCAAGAATATGCGTTCACTTCTATACATCAAGAAATTTACTACCAATGTTTCTGTCACTGAATATATCACGAAGTACAGGACAACATATCTAAAACTTGTCAAATCAGCTAAAAAAGCCTATTATCAAAATCGTCTGGGAAGCTCTAAAAGTGTTGCAAAAGAAACCTGGTCTATAATAAACGATCTTCGAAATAAAACTCACACAGCTCAATCATTTTCCCTTCCAAATCCTGAGAGTCTAAACGATTACTTCGTTAATGTCAGTAAAAATATAACATCAACTATTTTGCCGCAAAAAGATCCCATTTCCTATCTCCCTAATTCAAGAAAGGTCTCGAATTCATTCTTTTTAAAACCAGTCGATAACTCTGAACTGACCCAAACAATCAATAGTATCAAAAGCAAATCATCCTGTAGTACTGATGGACTATCTATAAAAATTTTCTCTAATCTCACAGAAAATGTGTTGGAAATCCTCGTCTCACTAATTAATGATTCCTTCGAAAAAGGTCAATTTCCAGAGTGCCTAAAGACAGCCATTATTATTCCTCTTCATAAGGGTGGCGAAAAATCTAATGCCTGCAACTATAGACCTATTGCCTTACTACCGGTACTCTCCAAAATTATTGAGAGACTCATTAAAACTCGACTTATGTCTTTTATCGTTGATAACAACATTTTATCTCAAAATCAATTCGGCTTTTTAACTAATAAATGTACCACTGATGCCATGTTTTCTGTACTACATGAGGTTTATCAAGCACTAAACAATAATTTTTATACTGCCACTGTTTTCTGTGACTATGCCAAAGCTTTTGATTGTGTAAATCACGACATCTTGATTAAAAAACTAAATTTCTATGGAATTAGAGGTATTTCTTTGAATTGGTTCCAATCCTACTTGAATAATAGGAAACAACTAGTTAGAGCAAATGATACTGACTCTAGTCTCAAAAACATTGTATGTGGAGTACCGCAAGGCTCAGTATTGGGTCCTCTTCTGTTCCTTATCTTTATAAATGACATCACTAATTTAAAAATCGATGGGAAAATTTTTCTTTTTGCTGATGATACCAGTATCACTTGGAGCAACTCAACTATAGCATCTCTTCATGAAACTATAACTTCGGATCTACTGACGATAAAGACCTGGTCTGACTCTAATTTACTCTCTTTTAATGTAGATAAAACAGTAGCATTATCCTATAAAGGAGCTCTTCAACCTTTGCCTCTTAATAACAGTCAGATCAGTACCGTTGATTCTGTAAAATTTCTTGGTATTTTTTTAGACAGCAACCTCAAATGGTCCCTCCATATCGATTCGTTAAGTAAGAAACTCGCCTCAGCTTGCTTTGCAATAAGATCTGTCTCAAGGGAACTCAATTTAGCATCTTCTAAAATAACATATTTTTCATTATTCGAGTCTCATCTTCGATATGGTCTTCCTTTTTGGGGTTCTAGTACAGCTGCTCAATTTGAGGTTATTTTTAAATTGCAAAAAAGAGCAATAAGGTATCTGTTTGGCCTCAGAAGATCTACACATTGCAGAAGTTACTTCAGGAATCACGGAATTTTAACACTTCCATCTTTATATATTCTAGAAACGGTTTGTTTAATTCGTAAACACCTTCATGCCTTTCCAGCAAGGCCCAATCATCTTTACTCCACCAGAAATTCAATCTTTGATATTTATTTACCGATCCCATGCACTGAGTTAGTAAAGAAATCTATATTATATTTCGCAAAAAAACTTTACAACCATCTGCCTTTACAACTTAAATCTGCAACATCTTTCCCAAAATTCCGTAAACTGACAAAGCCTATCTATCTGAAAGACCATATTATTCAATAGAAGAATTTCTTAATGAATAACTAAGAAAATTGGGTTTCATACGCAGTAGCTTAAACTGTCAATTCCTAATGTTGTATTTTAGTTGTTGTAAGTATGTTCAACTTTCAATTTGCAATGTATATAAATTTTGCAATTAATTGTTTTTGTCTTTGGTTTTATATCTTATTTACTGTATATTGACGATTTATCTAATTTTATTGAATTGTAGTTGTTATTTGTTATTTCTTGTTGATATTATTTTTTCTTTTGACTGTATGTAAGCTTTGTCCATAAAATTGTAAAAATTTTCAGTGACAATAAAGCATATTTCTATTCTATTCTATTCTATAAGGATAATAGGGATTAAATATAGACACTAATTTATTTTAAAGAAAATCTCGTCGTTTGATTGATATCAACCTCACCGGTCCAAGTTTTTTTTATATTTGTTTATTTAAGGGTTTTATCTTCCTAGAGATTTTTATGTAATTAGTTAAGTTATTAATAAATGTATCATAATATGCAATTTGAAAGCTATCTTTTTGATATAAATTTCATTTCAATATCCATTTTTTAAAAGCTCTAGTAGTTATTCGATTTTAGTTTTTAATTAATTATGAATGACTGGAAATTTAGATGTAGAAAATTTTTGAATTTTATTATTTATAAAAGCGGCTGGCATAAAGTGATCAGTCATGTCAGTATGAAAAACGATAGGATTAATATCAATTTACTGCTTTAATAGTTAATTCACTCACGGTAAAATATTGCAAAAGCCTCAAAGCAAAAAAATTTAAAGAACGTTTTGAATAGACATGAAATTTGGCATACACATAACTAATAATAATGTCAAAGAAAAAACGAGATATTGTGCCGATGTGAGCTTTTACCCAAGGGATGACTTTCGCCCCTTCTCGGGGTGAAAAAATGTACTTTGAAAATAAGTCCTGAATTGCATGAACCAACTAATTCTAATCAAATTTTTTTCTATATTGTTTTTCACTAAGTCAATATTTTTCGAGTTAATTGCGAGTGCAAATGTTTATTTTTCTACAAAAAAAAACACATTTTCAGGCGCTGTTTCGCAAAGAACTCAAGAAGTATTTTATTAACAAAATATTATTAGCAAAAATATATCTAGCTGATAAAGATGTAAAAAAAGTGGAGTATTATAAAATCTGTAGATCCGTATATAGCAGCAGAGTTATAGCTAAAAAAAAGTAAGTTCTACCAAATAACCAAAAAATCAAGCAATTTTAGCGGGAAGACTGATTTCAACTTTTTTTAAATTATTTAAAAAAACTTTGTTTTTCTTTTTTAAAAAGGTTTCTGACATGAAAAGTAAGTAAGTTACGATCAAAATAATGCTAGTCGAAAAATTGAAAAAATCGAAATGAAATTAGTCGTTACCGCTTCACAAATTACTTTAGGGGAGACCGGGGTTTGTTGTCATACGGGGTACGTTGACATTGTGCATTTAAATTACGCGCCGTTCATGGTAAAACATAGCGCGTCGGCCTGTGCATGCACAAATCGTTGGCGCTTTAGTCCAGGGCCCATCTGTTTTGAGATGGACGTTGAGAGGTGACTCAAATGTTTTGGCAGAAATTGCTTGAAAATAACTCAAATAGTAATATTTGAGTTATCCTCCCTCTCAAAAAGGTCCGGAACATTGTTTAAATAATCAAAATGTCAAAAAATTAAGGAAAAATTCGATTTTTTTCTTGGTTTTTTGATTATAACTTTAAAAGTGTTCATTTCCGAGAAAAGTTGTACTGACATAAAAGATGCAAAATTAAATTTCCTATAATATAGAATTGGTTAAAAATTTTAAAAATAGTCACCCTTGTTGCCAAATAGCAATATTTGCGAGAAAAACCATACAAAAACAAGTATTCGCATTTTACGTTTTTCAACCATTTATGCTACTCTTAAGACCTTCATATTTTACCCAAAAAAACTTTATGATATAGTAAAATAACACTGTAAATTTCATTAAGATCGGTTTAATAGATTTTGCAAAATAAATTTTGCAATCCAGCTTTCGTAAAAAAAATTAATTTTTTTTTAAATGTTGCAGGACTGAAAATAAAGCAGATAGCAAGTTGAATTTTTTTTGCTTATAGGAGTGTACTGTACCTTTCATTTGCAATTTGCAAAATTAAAATCGATTAGTGACCACGGCGTCAGGAAATTTTTTAAATAAACATTAATTTTTGGTGCTACGCGCAGAACAGCGGTGTTCGAATCACACAAGTTGATTTCCACCAAAATGTCTTCCAATCTTTATCTAATATATAATTTTCTTACTCTATATTTTGTTGTATTTTAATATTTTAATTCCACAAAAACCAAACTAATTTTATTATTGTTTGTGAAATATTGTTTAAACAATTGCACATGTGTAAAAATAATAAACTTTTGTTCTCTAAGTTAAATATATGAAAAAAGAAAGTTTTTGCTAAAAAAAGTGTTATTTCAAAGGATAGAGTATGTGTTTTTATTTTGCAATAAACAAATTTATTTATTTATATCGAAATGTAATAAAAATTAAAATGTATCAATCATTATCAAAGGTCATTGAAATGTCCAATCAGAGCAAACTATCCGCTGTCCTGCGCGTAGCGCCAATAATTAATATTTATTTTAAAAAAATTCCTGACGCCGTGGTAGTTAATTGATTTAAGTTTTGCAAATTTCATATGAAAGGTACAGTACACTTCAATACGCAAAAAAAATTTCAACTTATTATCTTCTTTATTTTCAGTCCTGTAACATTTTGAAAAAATAAATTTTTTTTGCGAAAGCTGGATTGCAAAATTTATTTTGCAAAATTTATTGAACTGATCTTAATGAAATTTATAGTATTGTTTTACTGTATCATAAAGTTTTTCTGGGTGAAATATGAAGGTCCTAAGTGTAAGATAAATGTTTCAAAAACGTAAAATGCGAATACTTGTTTTTGTATGGTTTTTTCGCAATTATTGCTATTTTGCAACAAGGGTGACTATTTTTGAAATTTTTAACCAATTCTATATTGCAGAAAATTTAATTATGCAACTTTTATGTCAGTACAACTTTTCTCGAAAATGAATACTTTTAAAGTTATAATCAAAAAACGAAGAAAAAAATCGAATTTTTCCTTCATTTTGTGACATTTTGATTATTTAAACAATGTTCCGGACCTTTTTGAGAGGGAGGATAACTCAAATATTATTATTTGATTTATTTTCAAGCAATTTCTGCAAAAAAATTTGAGTCACCCCTCAACGTCCAAATGTACTAATATTTTTACAGATGCGCCCTGGTCTACTTGTGTTACCATACTTTCAGTCGAAGTTGTAACGTTATCCAGTGAACATAGTGTTGATTTGTGATTTTACATTTGGTGAGTAATTTTTTGTTGTCGTACACTTCTTTTCATATACTCTAGTATAAACATTTAAGTTATTTTCTGTGATGATGGTGTGAAAGTATATTGATAGCACTGTAATCTGACGTAAACAAATTTACAGTTTATGAATTCGTACACACGTGTTAGCCATTTTAGTTGAAAGACCGTCATCGGGGTTGGTTGGCATTTTATGAATGGGGCAGGTTGTCACGTTGTGCCAACCTGCTCCATATATCACTGTAAAATCGATTGTTTGTAACAAAAGTATTGTATAGTTATTTTATCTAATTATTTGCAGATGCAACCATGCAAACTATAAAAGAAAAACAGGGGGAGGAAAAACACCTGCTAACGTTATGGAACGAGATGTACGTGCTCATATTTGCTCATATTTTTTATGAGCTTAAGATCATTTCCTAAAGCTGGCGACAGAAAAACAAATACCAAACGAGGAAGAAAAAGACGTTCCACTGCAATTCTCACAGACACACCAATCAAAAAAAAGCTTTAGAAGAGGAAAAAAGGCACCACAGGAGAAGAAGTCTACTGCTAGAAAAGAGAAAAGAATCGCAAAAAACTCTGCTTCCACTTCAACCACAACGACGGTTGATAATGCCAAAAAAGATTTATTCAAGAGAAAAACAAAAAAGAAGCTTCTATTAACAGTATCTTCAAATGAAGACTTAGACCAGGATAATGCTTTCTGTCTAGTTTGCATGGAGCCACATTCCAATAGTCGTCATAGAGAACAGTGGATCGAATGCATTGAATGCAATTTTTCAGCAAACTTCAAATGCACTGATGGCAATATTGTGCCATATTATAGATGTCAAAACCGCGATTGTGATGATAGGGGAGTGCAATTAGAACGAGAAGATACAATGTTTCGGAAAAAATCAAACAAGGTTATATTTTTCTAAAACTTTTTTTGTTAGTTTATAAATATGTTAAAGTAAAAAGTTCTACTCATAAATTTCGCCGCTAATTGTTTATTAATTGTTTAAACAATAACAATTGTTTTGTATAAATAATGTTAAGAATATGGGTGAATTCAACATTTTATTTTGATAAAAAATGTTTTTATTTTAGTTTTGATTATGCTGAACCCGAATCTGACATTACAAAATTTGCAAATTCAAAATGGCGGATTCAAAATGGCGGATTTTTTCCTAAAATTTCTTAAAAAGCAGTTGTAAAATCCGATTTTTTTTTTATAAAACGTGTTTGTTTACATATATGTGGATATTTTTGAGAGGTTGCTGAACCTGAATCAAATTTTGATAATTTAAATTATAAAATGGCAGGTCCAAAATGGCGGATAACTTAAAAAATAGTTGTAAAATCATAATTTCTTTACAAAATGTATTTATTTCTACATATATTTATTTTTGAGAGCTTTGATAAACCTAACTTTAATGTTAACATTATAAACTATAAAATGGCGGATCCAAAATGCGGATTTTCTAAAAAGAACATAAAAAAGAACATTTTTCTAAAACATTTATTGTCTTTATTTTTAACAGGTTGTTGAATCTGAATTAAAGATTAAAAATTTAAATTTCAAAATGGCGGATCAAAAATGGCGGATATTTAAATGAAAAACAAGTAGAATCCAATCAAACAAATATGGAATTTCATTCTTAAAAAAAAGATAAACAAATAATTTTCACAAAAATATTAAAAATTAAAATGTATTAGAAAGAAAGAACCAATTATTATTCAAAATCTATCTCTTCAATATTCAAAAAATTGTTGCAATGGAATCATAAATAAAAAGTTTTTCTTAGTAAAAAGCTCTGCATATTCTAAAACTTTAAATGCAATCATAAAATATCAATTTTTATCAATTGTGTACAAGATATGTCAATAAATAAAAATTTTAGTTAGGAGTAAAATACCTATATTTTTCATAATACTGAAAATTGTTATTATGCAAAGTTGTTCAGAATTAAAAACGATGTGTCAATATGCAATTACACTTTTATGCATTTTTTTTACATAATAGCTCGTATAATATTGATAAAATATAATATTTTATATTTGCATATTAAGTGTTAGACCATACACAGCTATTTATGACGAATAATTTTCTTCATAAAATTAATAATAAATCAGTTATCATAAATAATAAGTGAAAATTTAATGATGTTTGGTATAATTAATTTGAAACAATATTAAAAAAACAAATTTTCGATTAGAAGGATATAATTACATATTGGAACATAGTTTTTAATTCCAAACAACTTTTCTTTATAAAAATTTTCGATATTGTGAAATATAAAGGTACTTTACTCTTGAGTGAAATTCATATTTTTTGACATACCTCGTACAAAATTAACAAAATTTGATATTTGATGGTTGCATCTTATGTTATATACGATGCAGAGTATTTTATAAAGAATAACTTTTTTTCGTAAAACTGATATTCAAAAAGTTATCAATAGGTTCCTAGTTACGCAGACATACTGTATAAGAGCTAAAAAAAATTTTTTTTTGTTGAACATTTATTATTTTTGAAGCTTATTATTAAATTAATTTTAGGTAAGTTTTACAGAAAAAGGTTTTGATCACTCTGTATATACATTTTTTCAGCTGGTAATTTTCGGTTTTTGTATTACATTTTTGTTATCTTTCTTAGTTTTCTCAAAAAGAAATTGTTTATTTCATTTTTAATCTAAAATAATTCAGTTTTTTTATAGACTACATCCTGGGCTTTAAAAAAATATTAAAAAAATTGTATTATATTTATTAAAACTTGAGTAATACCGTCTTAAAGTGGTCGGAATTCTGTAGAACTACGAAGTTTTCAAAAATTACATTTTTTGAGACAGCATATTATTTGAATTAAATTTTTGAGATTTTTTTTGAATGAAACATCGTTTAGTAAGATGATTGAGAGGTAAGTTGTGCAAATTTGAGAACTTTGTAAGTAAAATTGTATTAGTTACACATTTTAAATCATTTTTAAACAAAATTCATGTAAGTCTCATTTTCCGCCCACACCGTACTTATGTCCATACATTTTATTTCTTTTTATTACAACCATAAGATAGCTTCTTTTATCTTCTTTCATGTCCAATTTGTAAAATTTCTTTTGATCCATTAGTTAAAGAATTACATTAAAAAAACTCAACCGTGCACTTCTTCCAACGCTAGTTTAGATTGCGCCAATGTGTGTGAGAAGGGTGACTTTAGCGTTATAAATTAAAAATTACAGAAGCTAGAGATTTAATTTTAGAAAAATCTTCATATAAGATTTTTTTGTAAAATTTTCTGAACTTTTCAATGGTTAAGTCAGTTTTTTTCTAAAAATTATATTTTCGGAGTTATTTAAAAAAACATCTAACTTCGCTGTTCATTTGTTTAATAAAAAATGAAGCACCCACTTCTCGAGTAGAACTTGTTGATATGTTGTTTATTAAACATTTCTTATTGAAATTGCAAAAAGTTTTATCTTGTTTGATTTTTTCCGAAGTGAAAATCTAAATGCACTCCCCTATGAATATTAATAGTATTTCTAAATACAGGTTTCTAATTATTTTATTAATTAAAAAAAAATTAAAGTTGTTTGAATTCATACCTTCTTATTAAATACATTTACCTATATTTTTTCGGCTTCTATCATTTTATAGACCTACCTATTATTGATTACTGTTCCTTTGCGTCTGTTTTAATTGTAGGTATGTTTTATATGCCAACCTACCCCAAGGGCTATGACAATTTGCCCCAATCACGGGGTAAATTGACATAGGTTGTAGAGCTACTCTTATTATTGTATATGAGTACGTTCGAATACATCTAGAGATCTAGAAAAAAAGGAAATATTGAAGTAATGTTCACTTTATCTTACGGTAATGCGCACATTTCAAAACAAGTAATACTAATCTTTAAAAAAAATGTAATAGGCGAATCTATCAACCAACCCCGGTCTCCCCTACTTATGTATTTTATAAGTTCTGTAAGATGCATTGGTTCATAGTGCTTATTTTTGAAAAGGCTGTAGTTAAATGGGCTAAACGAGTTACTAATCACGAGTGTATACAAATTTTGAATAGCCATACCTTAACCAATTTTTGTCTTCAGGAAAACAAAAAGTCCAAAATATTTACAATAGCATATTTTTTTACTACTTAAGTTATTTAAAAAACATTTTTTCATAAATAAAAAACAATTTTTACTCAACCAATTTTTTTCAAAAATGAGAACTTTGAACCGATAAAACTTGCAGATCACATAAACAATACATAGGAAAGTCAAGTAAATTGTGAAGCAGTAACGATTAGCTTTATTTGAGATGCTAATTAGGTGGTGATTTTTACGATTTTTTTTTACCAAGAAAAATGACCAACTTTCTTTTGAACTTAATACTTAATACCTTGTTTACTTTTGATGCTAGAAACTTTTAAAGAAAAACAGAAATTCAGCTTTTTTAAACACTTTAAAAAAAGGTGTGATGAGTTAAAATATTTAATTTGGAATTTGACGAATAAGAACCTATTTTTCATTACCTACGACTCTGCTCCTACTGGGTCTACAGAAGACTTTTTCAGTTATTTCCGAAAAACGCTCTAGAAACGTAGTTTTTTTTTGTTGAGAAATGAACAAATTCACTCGCAAATAACTCAAAAAGTATTGACTTAGTGAAAATAATCTATGGAACTAAAGTTGTTTAGAATTAGTTAGTTTATCCAATTCGGGAGTTACCTTGAACGTGTATTTTTTCACCCCCGAGAAGGGAAGAAACTCATCCGCGGACAAAATCACACATCCGCACAATATCACCTTTTTTCTTTGAAGCTTGTGAAGCTGGTTGGATGACGTGGATGACTAGTGGTAAAATTATTGATGCTGGGAGACACGGAATTTCTGGAGCAATCATAAGGAAATCCTGGCATATTCTACATAGAAATTCTATTAAAAAAAATTATTGGGTGGGGATTAGGCTAGGATAGAGCAGGTGGTTGATGAAATTATCGCAGGTAAATCGCTGCATGTTGTAGGAGCAATCTTTGCGGCTACCACCAGAATATTATTTGTTACCAATCCTTGAATTTTCTCCCGATAATTGTTTTTTATTCATAATTACTGTTGCGTTGCACTTATCAGCTGGTAATGTTACTTACAATGCTTATAAGAATATCGAATACCAGCAACGGTAATAACAACAAATACACGTCTTCAATCGTGAACGTAATACATATTATTCAACACGCAATAAATAAAAGTAATACGAAGACTTCCACACACATAATCTCATAAAGCACATAGAATTAATGCAGAAATACACCGAATATTCAGTATTTGATGTATCATATAGCATAGAACATCCACCGTCAGATATTTTCAGCAAAAGCAGACTGTTGCCTACAACATCATGGCCATTGGCCATTTATGTCAACCACAATTTTGAAAAGATATAACCTTCTTAACACTTTGCCGGTTATGCACTCTTTTAACACAATTCTTTAAAAATCTTTTTTGAAAACTATTTCCGGGAAGAAGATAATCATCATCATCATCATCATCAATGGCGCTACAACTCTTCGTGAGTCTTTGCCGCGTTTACTATTGCCTTCCGTGTTTGTCAGTCCGGTGCCACTAATTCCCATTGTCGCACTGCCATTTTCTCTAGATCTTCTTTGACTGCATCTTTCCACCTTTTTCTAGGCCGCCCTACAGACCTTCTTCTATCTGGCCTTTCCCAGAACACATTGTTTATAATGCGATTGTCGTTACTGCGTAACACATGCTCTGCCCATCTGAGTCTATTAGCCCTTATATATCTGACTAGATTTTCTTTTCCGAATAGAGACTCTAGCTCGTTATTGTATCTGCGCCTCCTAGTCCATTCTTTCACGGTTTTTGCTCTAAATTTTAAAGAACCGTTTGGATTGACATGAAATTTGGCATACGCATAGCTTACATGTCAAAGAAAAAAAGTGATATTGTGCCGATGTGTGCTTTTCCCCTGGGGGTGACTTTCACCCCCTCTTGAGGGTGAAAAAATATATGTCCAAAATATGTCCGGAAATGGATAAACTGACTACTTTTAAGTAACTTTTGTTCTATAGAGCTTTTTCGCCAAGTCAACACTTTTCGAGTTATTTGCGAGTGAATATGTTCATTTTTCAACAAAATAACTATATTTTTAGACGGTTTTTCGCAAATAACTCAAAAAGTAAGTATGTTATCGAAAAAAACGTTCTTAGCAAAAATATAGCATGTAAAAAAGTAAAAAAAATGCTGTACGCATTAGATGGTTGGGCCTCGTAGAACCAGAGTTATAGCCAATGAAAAATAGATTCATATTCACCAAATTTCAAATAGAATATTTCGAAGTGAAATATCCAAAAAATTAAGCAATTTTTGGGGAAAACCCATTGTAACTTTTGTAAATTGTTTAAAAAAAGCTTTATTTTTGTTTTTATAAAAAGTTTCTAGCATTAAATTTAAGCAAGTTACGCTCAAAATAAAGTTGGTCCCTTTTGTTTTGGCAAAAAAAATCGGGAAGACCACCCCCTAATTAGCAACTTAAATGAAATTAATCGTTACCGCTCCAGAAATTATTTTATGTATTTTGTGTTTATATGATCTGTAAGTTTCATCGATTCAAAGTGTTTATTTTTAAAAAAATTTGGTTTAAAAGTATAATTTTCAAAAATTTTAATTTTGAAAAATATGCTTTTTCAAAACAACTTAAAAATTGTTAGAGATACCAAAAATCTCGAAAACAAAGAAAGTCAGCTTGCTTTTCTGAATATCATGTATTTTTTTTGTTTTTCTGTTAGACAAGCATTGATTAAGATTTGGTGTTTCTAAATTTGTGTATATTCGTAATCAGTGACCCGTTCAACCCCTTTTAACTACAGCCCTTTCAAAAATAAGGGCGTTGAACCGATGAAACTTACAGATCCTATAAACAATACATACACAAGTCAAGAAACTTGTGAAGTCGTAACGATTAAGTTCATTTGAGATACTAATTAGGGGGTGATTTTCCCGATTTTTTACCAAAAAGAAAAGGACTAACTTTATTTTGAGCGTAACTGGTTTACTTTTGATGCTAGAATTTTTTTTCATAAAACAAAATTGAAGCTTTTTTAAACATTTTAATTAAGTTTTAATGAGTTTCCCCCGAAATGTGCTTCATTTTTGGTTATTTCACGTTAAAGTTTTCCATTTGGATTTTGACGAATATGAACCAATTTTCAATTAGCTATAACTCTGCTTCTACTAAGTACTGAGAGGTGATATTTACACCATTTTTTTAAATTTTTTACAGTCTACATTTTTGCTATCAATGTTTTTTCGACAAAATACTTATTATTTGAGTTATTTGCGAAAAACCTTCTAAAAGCGTGGTTATTTTGTTGAAAAAATGAACATATTCACTGGCAAATAACTCGAAAAGTATTGACTTAGAGACAAAAATCTATAGAACAAAAAAAAATAAAAATGTGTGTACCATTTTTATATATTCGGCTGCAATACGAAGGAAAAACAATCTTACTTTTTAATTAGAATAAGGAGTGCAGCCAGTCCCTTTAACTGCAATTTTCTGCTCTTATTGGAGCTTCATCAGAAGGAACGTAGGCACTGTTCTCCTTAATCCAATCAAATCGCATCGAAATGTTTTTCCAAATATTGCAGCCAAAATGATGGTATTGGGTGGCTAGCGCCATCTGGCCGTAAAAATACGAAGCAAGCTTTCAGTCCTAATAGCAAATAATTAATATTGAAAAATATCAAAAATTACTAAAAGATTTTTAAATTGAAAACTTACTGGTACATCCCCATGTATACACCTCCAAGACTTCTACAATTTGCAAGTCATATGGATGCTGCAGTAAAGACGATAGGGAAGGAATTCTAAACTTTGCAATTCAAATCCCCCGTCTGCAGCCGGTTAGGAACTGAAAGATGCACCATAGTTACTCTACTGAGTAATAAGAAAATAAAATAAAAATGTGTGTACCATTTTTATATATTCGGCTGCAATACGAAGGAAAAACAATCTTACTTTTTAATTAGAATAAGGAGTGCAGCCAGTCCCTTTAACTGCAATTTTCTGCTCTTATTGGAGCTTCATCAGAAGGAACGTAGGCACTGTTCTCCTTAATCCAATCAAATCGCATCGAAATGTTTTTCCAAATATTGCAGCCAAAATGATGGTATTGGGTGGCTAGCGCCATCTGGCCGTAAAAATACGAAGCAAGCTTTCAATCCTAATAGCAAATAATTAATATTGAAAAATATCAAAAATTACTAAAAGATTTTTAAATTGAAAACTTACTGGTACATCCCCATGTATACACCTCCAAGACTTCTACAATTTGCAAGTCATATGGATGCTGCAGTAAAGACGATAGGGAAGGAATTCTAAACTTTGCAATTCAAATCCCCCGTCTGCAGCCGGTTAGGAACTGAAAGATGCACCATAGTTACTCTACTGAGTAATAAGAAAATAAAATAAAAATGTGTGTACCATTTTTATATATTCGGCTGCAATACGAAGGAAAAACAATCTTACTTTTTAATTAGAATAAGGAGTGCAGCCAGTCCCTTTAACTGCAATTTTCTGCTCTTATTGGAGCTTCATCAGAAGGAACGTAGGCACTGTTCTCCTTAATCCAATCAAATCGCATCGAAATGTTTTTCCAAATATTGCAGCCAAAATGATGGTATTGGGTGGCTAGCGCCATCTGGCCGTAAAAATACGAAGCAAGCTTTCAATCCTAATAGCAAATAATTAATATTGAAAAATATCAAAAATTACTAAAAGATTTTTAAATTGAAAACTTACTGGTACATCCCCATGTATACACCTCCAAGACTTCTACAATTTGCAAGTCATATGGATGCTGCAGTAAAGACGATAGGGAAGGAATTCTAAACTTTGCAATTCAAATCCCCCGTCTGCAGCCGGTTAGGAACTGAAAGATGCACCATAGTTACTCTACTGAGTAATAAGAAAATAAAATAAAAATGTGTGTACCATTTTTATATATTCGGCTGCAATACGAAGGAAAAACAATCTTACTTTTTAATTAGAATAAGGAGTGCAGCCAGTCCCTTTAACTGCAATTTTCTGCTCTTATTGGAGCTTCATCAGAAGGAACGTAGGCACTGTTCTCCTTAATCCAATCAAATCGCATCGAAATGTTTTTCCAAATATTGCAGCCAAAATGATGGTATTGGGTGGCTAGCGCCATCTGGCCGTAAAAATACGAAGCAAGCTTTCAATCCTAATAGCAAATAATTAATATTGAAAAATATCAAAAATTACTAAAAGATTTTTAAATTGAAAACTTACTGGTACATCCCCATGTATACACCTCCAAGACTTCTACAATTTGCAAGTCATATGTATGCTGCAGTAAAGACGATAGGGAAGGAATTCTAAACTTTGCAATTCAAATCCCCCGTCTGCAGCCGGTTAGGAACTGAAAGATGCACCATAGTTACTCTACTGAGTAATAAGAAAATAAAATAAAAATGTGTGTACCATTTTTATATATTCGGCTGCAATACGAAGGAAAAACAATCTTACTTTTTAATTAGAATAAGGAGTGCAGCCAGTCCCTTTAACTGCAATTTTCTGCTCTTATTGGAGCTTCATCAGAAGGAACGTAGGCACTGTTCTCCTTAATCCAATCAAATCGCATCGAAATGTTTTTCCAAATATTGCAGCCAAAATGATGGTATTGGGTGGCTAGCGCCATCTGGCCGTAAAAATACGAAGCAAGCTTTCAATCCTAATAGCAAATAATTAATATTGAAAAATATCAAAAATTACTAAAAGATTTTTAAATTGAAAACTTACTGGTACATCCCCATGTATACACCTCCAAGACTTCTACAATTTGCAAGTCATATGGATGCTGCAGTAAAGACGATAGGGAAGGAATTCTAAACTTTGCAATTCAAATCCCCCGTCTGCAGCCGGTTAGGAACTGAAAGATGCACCATAGTTACTCTACTGAGTAATAAGAAAATAAAATAAAAATGTGTGTACCATTTTTATATATTCGGCTGCAATACGAAGGAAAAACAATCTTACTTTTTAATTAGAATAAGGAGTGCAGCCAGTCCCTTTAACTGCAATTTTCTGCTCTTATTGGAGCTTCATCAGAAGGAACGTAGGCACTGTTCTCCTTAATCCAATCAAATCGCATCGAAATGTTTTTCCAAATATTGCAGCCAAAATGATGGTATTGGGTGGCTAGCGCCATCTGGCCGTAAAAATACGAAGCAAGCTTTCAATCCTAATAGCAAATAATTAATATTGAAAAATATCAAAAATTACTAAAAGATTTTTAAATTGAAAACTTACTGGTACATCCCCATGTATACACCTCCAAGACTTCTACAATTTGCAAGTCATATGGATGCTGCAGTAAAGACGATAGGGAAGGAATTCTAAACTTTGCAATTCAAATCCCCCGTCTGCAGCCGGTTAGGAACTGAAAGATGCACCATAATTACTCTACTGAGTAATAAGAAAATAAAATAAAAATGTGTGTACCATTTTTATATATTCGGCTGCAATACGAAGGAAAAACAATCTTACTTTTTAATTAGAATAAGGAGTGCAGCCAGTCCCTTTAACTGCAATTTTCTGCTCTTATTGGAGCTTCATCAGAAGGAACGTAGGCACTGTTCTCCTTAATCCAATCAAATCGCATCGAAATGTTTTTCCAAATATTGCAGCCAAAATGATGGTATTGGGTGGCTAGCGCCATCTGGCCGTAAAAATACGAAGCAAGCTTTCAATCCTAATAGCAAATAATTAATATTGAAAAATATCAAAAATTACTAAAAGATTTTTAAATTGAAAACTTACTGGTACATCCCCATGTATACACCTCCAAGACTTCTACAATTTGCAAGTCATATGGATGCTGCAGTAAAGACGATAGGGAAGGAATTCTAAACTTTGCAATTCAAATCCCCCGTCTGCAGCCGGTTAGGAACTGAAAGATGCACCATAGTTACTCTACTGAGTAATAAGAAAATAAAATAAAAATGTGTGTACCATTTTTATATATTCGGCTGCAATACGAAGGAAAAACAATCTTACTTTTTAATTAGAATAAGGAGTGCAGCCAGTCCCTTTAACTGCAATTTTCTGCTCTTATTGGAGCTTCATCAGAAGGAACGTAGGCACTGTTCTCCTTAATCCAATCAAATCGCATCGAAATGTTTTTCCAAATATTGCAGCCAAAATGATGGTATTGGGTGGCTAGCGCCATCTGGCCGTAAAAATACGAAGCAAGCTTTCAATCCTAATAGCAAATAATTAATATTGAAAAATATCAAAAATTACTAAAAGATTTTTAAATTGAAAACTTACTGGTACATCCCCATGTATACACCTCCAAGACTTCTACAATTTGCAAGTCATATGGATGCTGCAGTAAAGACGATAGGGAAGGAATTCTAAACTTTGCAATTCAAATCCCCCGTCTGCAGCCGGTTAGGAACTGAAAGATGCACCATAGTTACTCTACTGAGTAATAAGAAAATAAAATAAAAATGTGTGTACCATTTTTATATATTCGGCTGCAATACGAAGGAAAAACAATCTTACTTATTAATTAGAATAAGGAGTGCAGCCAGTCCCTTTAACTGCAATTTTCTGCTCTTATTGGAGCTTCATCAGAAGGAACGTAGGCACTGTTCTCCTTAATCCAATCAAATCGCATCGAAATGTTTTTCCAAATATTGCAGCCAAAATGATGGTATTGGGTGGCTAGCGCCATCTGGCCGTAAAAATACGAAGCAAGCTTTCAATCCTAATAGCAAATAATTAATATTGAAAAATATCAAAAATTACTAAAAGATTTTTAAATTGAAAACTTACTGGTACATCCCCATGTATACACCTCCAAGACTTCTACAATTTGCAAGTCATATGGATGCTGCAGTAAAGACGATAGGGAAGGAATTCTAAACTTTGCAATTCAAATCCCCCGTCTGCAGCCGGTTAGGAACTGAAAGATGCACCATAGTTACTCTACTGAGTAATAAGAAAATAAAATAAAAATGTGTGTACCATTTTTATATATTCGGCTGCAATACGAAGGAAAAACAATCTTACTTTTTAATTAGAATAAGGAGTGCAGCCAGTCCCTTTAACTGCAATTTTCTGCTCTTATTGGAGCTTCATCAGAAGGAACGTAGGCACTGTTCTCCTTAATGCAATCAAATCGCATCGAAATGTTTTTCCAAATATTGCAGCCAAAATGATGGTATTGGGTGGCTAGCGCCATCTGGCCGTAAAAATACGAAGCAAGCTTTCAATCCTAATAGCAATTAATTAATATTGAAAAATATCAAAAATTACTAAAAGATTTTTAAATTGAAAACTTACTGGTACATCCCCATGTATACACCTCCAAGACTTCTACAATTTGCAAGTCATATGGATGCTGCAGTAAAGACGATAGGGAAGGAATTCTAAACTTTGCAATTCAAATCCCCCGTCTGCAGCCGGTTAGGAACTGAAAGATGCACCATAGTTACTCTACTGAGTAATAAGAAAATAAAATAAAAATGTGTGTACCATTTTTATATATTCGGCTGCAATACGAAGGAAAAACAATCTTACTTTTTAATTAGAATAAGGAGTGCAGCCAGTCCCTTTAACTGCAATTTTCTGCTCTTATTGGAGCTTCATCAGAAGGAACGTAGGCACTGTTCTCCTTAATCCAATCAAATCGCATCGAAATGTTTTTCCAAATATTGCAGCCAAAATGATGGTATTGGGTGGCTAGCGCCATCTGGCCGTAAAAATACGAAGCAAGCTTTCAATCCTAATAGCAAATAATTAATATTGAAAAATATCAAAAATTACTAAAAGATTTTTAAATTGAAAACTTACTGGTACATCCCCATGTATACACCTCCAAGACTTCTACAATTTGCAAGTCATATGGATGCTGCAGTAAAGACGATAGGGAAGGAATTCTAAACTTTGCAATTCAAATCCCCCGTCTGCAGCCGGTTAGGAACTGAAAGATGCACCATAGTTACTCTACTGAGTAATAAGAAAATAAAATAAAAATGTGTGTACCATTTTTATATATTCGGCTGCAATACGAAGGAAAAACAATCTTACTTTTTAATTAGAATAAGGAGTGCAGCCAGTCCCTTTAACTGCAATTTTCTGCTCTTATTGGAGCTTCATCAGAAGGAACGTAGGCACTGTTCTCCTTAATCCAATCAAATCGCATCGAAATGTTTTTCCAAATATTGCAGCCAAAATGATGGTATTGGGTGGCTAGCGCCATCTGGCCGTAAAAATACGAAGCAAGCTTTCAATCCTAATAGCAAATAATTAATATTGAAAAATATCAAAAATTACTAAAAGATTTTTAAATTGAAAACTTACTGGTACATCCCCATGTATACACCTCCAAGACTTCTACAATTTGCAAGTCATATGGATGCTGCAGTAAAGACGATAGGGAAGGAATTCTAAACTTTGCAATTCAAATCCCCCGTCTGCAGCCGGTTAGGAACTGAAAGATGCACCATAGTTACTCTACTGAGTAATAAGAAAATAAAATAAAAATGTGTGTACCATTTTTATATATTCGGCTGCAATACGAAGGAAAAACAATCTTACTTTTTAATTAGAATAAGGAGTGCAGCCAGTCCCTTTAACTGCAATTTTCTGCTCTTATTGGAGCTTCATCAGAAGGAACGTAGGCACTGTTCTCCTTAATCCAATCAAATCGCATCGAAATGTTTTTCCAAATATTGCAGCCAAAATGATGGTATTGGGTGGCTAGCGCCATCTGGCCGTAAAAATACGAAGCAAGCTTTCAATCCTAATAGCAAATAATTAATATTGAAAAATATCAAAAATTACTAAAAGATTTTTAAATTGAAAACTTACTGGTACATCCCCATGTATACACCTCCAAGACTTCTACAATTTGCAAGTCATATGGATGCTGCAGTAAAGACGATAGGGAAGGAATTCTAAACTTTGCAATTCAAATCCCCCGTCTGCAGCCGGTTAGGAACTGAAAGATGCACCATAGTTACTCTACTGAGTAATAAGAAAATAAAATAAAAATGTGTGTACCATTTTTATATATTCGGCTGCAATACGAAGGAAAAACAATCTTACTTTTTAATTAGAATAAGGAGTGCAGCCAGTCCCTTTAACTGCAATTTTCTGCTCTTATTGGAGCTTCAACAGAAGGAACGTAGGCACTGTTCTCCTTAATCTAATCAAATCGCATCGAAATGTTTTTCCAAATATTGCAGCCAAAATGATGGTATTGGGTGGCTAGCGCCATCTGGCCGTAAAAATACGAAGCAAGCTTTCAATCCTAATAGCAAATAATTAATATTGAAAAATATCAAAAATTACTAAAAGATTTTTAAATTGAAAACTTACTGGTACATCCCCATGTATACACCTCCAAGACTTCTACAATTTGCAAGTCATATGGATGCTGCAGTAAAGACGATAGGGAAGGAATTCTAAACTTTGCAATTCAAATCCCCCGTCTGCAGCCGGTTAGGAACTGAAAGATGCACCATAGTTACTCTACTGAGTAATAAGAAAATAAAATAAAAATGTGTGTACCATTTTTATATATTCGGCTGCAATACGAAGGAAAAACAATCTTACTTTTTAATTAGAATAAGGAGTGCAGCCAGTCCCTTTAACTGCAATTTTCTGCTCTTATTGGAGCTTCATCAGAAGGAACGTAGGCACTGTTCTCCTTAATCCAATCAAATCGCATCGAAATGTTTTTCCAAATATTGCAGCCAAAATGATGGTATTGGGTGGCTAGCGCCATCTGGCCGTAAAAATACGAAGCAAGCTTTCAATCCTAATAGCAAATAATTAATATTGAAAAATATCAAAAATTACTAAAAGATTTTTAAATTGAAAACTTACTGGTACATCCCCATGTATACACCTCCAAGACTTCTACAATTTGCAAGTCATATGGATGCTGCAGTAAAGACGATAGGGAAGGAATTCTAAACTTTGCAATTCAAATCCCCCGTCTGCAGCCGGTTAGGAACTGAAAGATGCACCATAGTTACTCTACTGAGTAATAAGAAAATAAAATAAAAATGTGTGTACCATTTTTATATATTCGGCTGCAATACGAAGGAAAAACAATCTTACTTTTTAATTAGAATAAGGAGTGCAGCCAGTCCCTTTAACTGCAATTTTCTGCTCTTATTGGAGCTTCATCAGAAGGAACGTAGGCACTGTTCTCCTTAATCCAATCAAATCGCATCGAAATGTTTTTCCAAATATTGCAGCCAAAATGATGGTATTGGGTGGCTAGCGCCATCTGGCCGTAAAAATACGAAGCAAGCTTTCAATCCTAATAGCAAATAATTAATATTGAAAAATATCAAAAATTACTAAAAGATTTTTAAATTGAAAACTTACTGGTACATCCCCATGTATACACCTCCAAGACTTCTACAATTTGCAAGTCATATGGATGCTGCAGTAAAGACGATAGGGAAGGAATTCTAAACTTTGCAATTCAAATCCCCCGTCTGCAGCCGGTTAGGAACTGAAAGATGCACCATAGTTACTCTACTGAGTAATAAGAAAATAAAATAAAAATGTGTGTACCATTTTTATATATTCGGCTGCAATACGAAGGAAAAACAATCTTACTTTTTAATTAGAATAAGGAGTGCAGCCAGTCCCTTTAACTGCAATTTTCTGCTCTTATTGGAGCTTCATCAGAAGGAACGTAGGCACTGTTCTCCTTAATCCAATCAAATCGCATCGAAATGTTTTTCCAAATATTGCAGCCAAAATGATGGTATTGGGTGGCTAGCGCCATCTGGCCGTAAAAATACGAAGCAAGCTTTCAATCCTAATAGCAAATAATTAATATTGAAAAATATCAAAAATTACTAAAAGATTTTTAAATTGAAAACTTACTGGTACATCCCCATGTATACACCTCCAAGACTTCTACAATTTGCAAGTCATATGGATGCTGCAGTAAAGACGATAGGGAAGGAATTCTAAACTTTGCAATTCAAATCCCCCGTCTGCAGCCGGTTAGGAACTGAAAGATGCACCATAGTTACTCTACTGAGTAATAAGAAAATAAAATAAAAATGTGTGTACCATTTTTATATATTCGGCTGCAATACGAAGGAAAAACAATCTTACTTTTTAATTAGAATAAGGAGTGCAGCCAGTCCCTTTAACTGCAATTTTCTGCTCTTATTGGAGCTTCATCAGAAGGAACGTAGGCACTGTTCTCCTTAATCCAATCAAATCGCATCGAAATGTTTTTCCAAATATTGCAGCCAAAATGATGGTATTGGGTGGCTAGCGCCATCTGGCCGTAAAAATACGAAGCAAGCTTTCAATCCTAATAGCAAATAATTAATATTGAAAAATATCAAAAATTACTAAAAGATTTTTAAATTGAAAACTTACTGGTACATCCCCATGTATACACCTCCAAGACTTCTACAATTTGCAAGTCATATGGATGCTGCAGTAAAGACGATAGGGAAGGAATTCTAAACTTTGCAATTCAAATCCCCCGTCTGCAGCCGGTTAGGAACTGAAAGATGCACCATAGTTACTCTACTGAGTAATAAGAAAATAAAATAAAAATGTGTGTACCATTTTTATATATTCGGCTGCAATACGAAGGAAAAACAATCTTACTTTTTAATTAGAATAAGGAGTGCAGCCAGTCCCTTTAACTGCAATTTTCTGCTCTTATTGGAGCTTCATCAGAAGGAACGTAGGCACTGTTCTCCTTAATCCAATCAAATCGCATCGAAATGTTTTTCCAAATATTGCAGCCAAAATGATGGTATTGGGTGGCTAGCGCCATCTGGCCGTAAAAATACGAAGCAAGCTTTCAATCCTAATAGCAAATAATTAATATTGAAAAATATCAAAAATTACTAAAAGATTTTTAAATTGAAAACTTACTGGTACATCCCCATGTATACACCTCCAAGACTTCTACAATTTGCAAGTCATATGGATGCTGCAGTAAAGACGATAGGGAAGGAATTCTAAACTTTGCAATTCAAATCCCCCGTCTGCAGCCGGTTAGGAACTGAAAGATGCACCATAGTTACTCTACTGAGTAATAACAAAATAAAATAAAAATGTGTGTACCATTTTTATATATTCGGCTGCAATACGAAGGAAAAACAATCTTACTTTTTAATTAGAATAAGGAGTGCAGCCAGTCCCTTTAACTGCAATTTTCTGCTCTTATTGGAGCTTCATCAGAAGGAACGTAGGCACTGTTCTCCTTAATCCAATCAAATCGCATCGAAATGTTTTTCCAAATATTGCAGCCAAAATGATGGTATTGGGTGGCTAGCGCCATCTGGCCGTAAAAATACGAAGCAAGCTTTCAATCCTAATAGCAAATAATTAATATTGAAAAATATCAAAAATTACTAAAAGATTTTTAAATTGAAAACTTACTGGTACATCCCCATGTATACACCTCCAAGACTTCTACAATTTGCAAGTCATATGGATGCTGCAGTAAAGACGATAGGGAAGGAATTCTAAACTTTGCAATTCAAATCCCCCGTCTGCAGCCGGTTAGGAACTGAAAGATGCACCATAGTTACTCTACTGAGTAATAAGAAAATAAAATAAAAATGTGTGTACCATTTTTATATATTCGGCTGCAATACGAAGGAAAAACAATCTTACTTTTTAATTAGAATAAGGAGTGCAGCCAGTCCCTTTAACTGCAATTTTCTGCTCTTATTGGAGCTTCATCAGAAGGAACGTAGGCACTGTTCTCCTTAATCCAATCAAATCGCATCGAAATGTTTTTCCAAATATTGCAGCCAAAATGATGGTATTGGGTGGCTAGCGCCATCTGGCCGTAAAAATACGAAGCAAGCTTTCAATCCTAATAGCAAATAATTAATATTGAAAAATATCAAAAATTACTAAAAGATTTTTAAATTGAAAACTTACTGGTACATCCCCATGTATACACCTCCAAGACTTCTACAATTTGCAAGTCATATGGATGCTGCAGTAAAGACGATAGGGAAGGAATTCTAAACTTTGCAATTCAAATCCCCCGTCTGCAGCCGGTTAGGAACTGAAAGATGCACCATAGTTACTCTACTGAGTAATAAGAAAATAAAATAAAAATGTGTGTACCATTTTTATATATTCGGCTGCAATACGAAGGAAAAACAATCTTACTTTTTAATTAGAATAAGGAGTGCAGCCAGTCCCTTTAACTGCAATTTTCTGCTCTTATTGGAGCTTCATCAGAAGGAACGTAGGCACTGTTCTCCTTAATCCAATCAAATCGCATCGAAATGTTTTTCCAAATATTGCAGCCAAAATGATGGTATTGGGTGGCTAGCGCCATCTGGCCGTAAAAATACGAAGCAAGCTTTCAATCCTAATAGCAAATAATTAATATTGAAAAATATCAAAAATTACTAAAAGATTTTTAAATTGAAAACTTACTGGTACATCCCCATGTATACACCTCCAAGACTTCTACAATTTGCAAGTCATATGGATGCTGCAGTAAAGACGATAGGGAAGGAATTCTAAACTTTGCAATTCAAATCCCCCGTCTGCAGCCGGTTAGGAACTGAAAGATGCACCATAGTTACTCTACTGAGTAATAAGAAAATAAAATAAAAATGTGTGTACCATTTTTATATATTCGGCTGCAATACGAAGGAAAAACAATCTTACTTTTTAATTAGAATAAGGAGTGCAGCCAGTCCCTTTAACTGCAATTTTCTGCTCTTATTGGAGCTTCATCAGAAGGAACGTAGGCACTGTTCTCCTTAATCCAATCAAATCGCATCGAAATGTTTTTCCAAATATTGCAGCCAAAATGATGGTATTGGGTGGCTAGCGCCATCTGGCCGTAAAAATACGAAGCAAGCTTTCAATCCTAATAGCAAATAATTAATATTGAAAAATATCAAAAATTACTAAAAGATTTTTAAATTGAAAACTTACTGGTACATCCCCATGTATACACCTCCAAGACTTCTACAATTTGCAAGTCATATGGATGCTGCAGTAAAGACGATAGGGAAGGAATTCTAAACTTTGCAATTCAAATCCCCCGTCTGCAGCCGGTTAGGAACTGAAAGATGCACCATAGTTACTCTACTGAGTAATAAGAAAATAAAATAAAAATGTGTGTACCATTTTTATATATTCGGCTGCAATACGAAGGAAAAACAATCTTACTTTTTAATTAGAATAAGGAGTGCAGCCAGTCCCTTTAACTGCAATTTTCTGCTCTTATTGGAGCTTCATCAGAAGGAACGTAGGCACTGTTCTCCTTAATCCAATCAAATCGCATCGAAATGTTTTTCCAAATATTGCAGCCAAAATGATGGTATTGGGTGGCTAGCGCCATCTGGCCGTAAAAATACGAAGCAAGCTTTCAATCCTAATAGCAAATAATTAATATTGAAAAATATCAAAAATTACTAAAAGATTTTTAAATTGAAAACTTACTGGTACATCCCCATGTATACACCTCCAAGACTTCTACAATTTGCAAGTCATATGGATGCTGCAGTAAAGACGATAGGGAAGGAATTCTAAACTTTGCAATTCAAATCCCCCGTCTGCAGCCGGTTAGGAACTGAAAGATGCACCATAGTTACTCTACTGAGTAATAAGAAAATAAAATAAAAATGTGTGTACCATTTTTATATATTCGGCTGCAATACGAAGGAAAAACAATCTTACTTTTTAATTAGAATAAGGAGTGCAGCCAGTCCCTTTAACTGCAATTTTCTGCTCTTATTGGAGCTTCATCAGAAGGAACGTAGGCACTGTTCTCCTTAATCCAATCAAATCGCATCGAAATGTTTTTCCAAATATTGCAGCCAAAATGATGGTATTGGGTGGCTAGCGCCATCTGGCCGTAAAAATACGAAGCAAGCTTTCAATCCTAATAGCAAATAATTAATATTGAAAAATATCAAAAATTACTAAAAGATTTTTAAATTGAAAACTTACTGGTACATCCCCATGTATACACCTCCAAGACTTCTACAATTTGCAAGTCATATGGATGCTGCAGTAAAGACGATAGGGAAGGAATTCTAAACTTTGCAATTCAAATCCCCCGTCTGCAGCCGGTTAGGAACTGAAAGATGCACCATAGTTACTCTACTGAGTAATAAGAAAATAAAATAAAAATGTGTGTACCATTTTTATATATTCGGCTGCAATACGAAGGAAAAACAATCTTACTTTTTAATTAGAATAAGGAGTGCAGCCAGTCCCTTTAACTGCAATTTTCTGCTCTTATTGGAGCTTCATCAGAAGGAACGTAGGCACTGTTCTCCTTAATCCAATCAAATCGCATCGAAATGTTTTTCCAAATATTGCAGCCAAAATGATGGTATTGGGTGGCTAGCGCCATCTGGCCGTAAAAATACGAAGCAAGCTTTCAATCCTAATAGCAAATAATTAATATTGAAAAATATCAAAAATTACTAAAAGATTTTTAAATTGAAAACTTACTGGTACATCCCCATGTATACACCTCCAAGACTTCTACAATTTGCAAGTCATATGGATGCTGCAGTAAAGACGATAGGGAAGGAATTCTAAACTTTGCAATTCAAATCCCCCGTCTGCAGCCGGTTAGGAACTGAAAGATGCACCATAGTTACTCTACTGAGTAATAAGAAAATAAAATAAAAATGTGTGTACCATTTTTATATATTCGGCTGCAATACGAAGGAAAAACAATCTTACTTTTTAATTAGAATAAGGAGTGCAGCCAGTCCCTTTAACTGCAATTTTCTGCTCTTATTGGAGCTTCATCAGAAGGAACGTAGGCACTGTTCTCCTTAATCCAATCAAATCGCATCGAAATGTTTTTCCAAATATTGCAGCCAAAATGATGGTATTGGGTGGCTAGCGCCATCTGGCCGTAAAAATACGAAGCAAGCTTTCAATCCTAATAGCAAATAATTAATATTGAAAAATATCAAAAATTACTAAAAGATTTTTAAATTGAAAACTTACTGGTACATCCCCATGTATACACCTCCAAGACTTCTACAATTTGCAAGTCATATGGATGCTGCAGTAAAGACGATAGGGAAGGAATTCTAAACTTTGCAATTCAAATCCCCCGTCTGCAGCCGGTTAGGAACTGAAAGATGCACCATAGTTACTCTACTGAGTAATAAGAAAATAAAATAAAAATGTGTGTACCATTTTTATATATTCGGCTGCAATACGAAGGAAAAACAATCTTACTTTTTAATTAGAATAAGGAGTGCAGCCAGTCCCTTTAACTGCAATTTTCTGCTCTTATTGGAGCTTCATCAGAAGGAACGTAGGCACTGTTCTCCTTAATCCAATCAAATCGCATCGAAATGTTTTTCCAAATATTGCAGCCAAAATGATGGTATTGGGTGGCTAGCGCCATCTGGCCGTAAAAATACGAAGCAAGCTTTCAATCCTAATAGCAAATAATTAATATTGAAAAATATCAAAAATTACTAAAAGATTTTTAAATTGAAAACTTACTGGTACATCCCCATGTATACACCTCCAAGACTTCTACAATTTGCAAGTCATATGGATGCTGCAGTAAAGACGATAGGGAAGGAATTCTAAACTTTGCAATTCAAATCCCCCGTCTGCAGCCGGTTAGGAACTGAAAGATGCACCATAGTTACTCTACTGAGTAATAAGAAAATAAAATAAAAATGTGTGTACCATTTTTATATATTCGGCTGCAATACGAAGGAAAAACAATCTTACTTTTTAATTAGAATAAGGAGTGCAGCCAGTCCCTTTAACTGCAATTTTCTGCTCTTATTGGAGCTTCATCAGAAGGAACGTAGGCACTGTTCTCCTTAATCCAATCAAATCGCATCGAAATGTTTTTCCAAATATTGCAGCCAAAATGATGGTATTGGGTGGCTAGCGCCATCTGGCCGTAAAAATACGAAGCAAGCTTTCAATCCTAATAGCAAATAATTAATATTGAAAAATATCAAAAATTACTAAAAGATTTTTAAATTGAAAACTTACTGGTACATCCCCATGTATACACCTCCAAGACTTCTACAATTTGCAAGTCATATGGATGCTGCAGTAAAGACGATAGGGAAGAAATTCTAAACTTTGCAATTCAAATCCCCCGTCTGCAGCCGGTTAGGAACTGAAAGATGCACCATAGTTACTCTACTGAGTAATAAGAAAATAAAATAAAAATGTGTGTACCATTTTTATATATTCGGCTGCAATACGAAGGAAAAACAATCTTACTTTTTAATTAGAATAAGGAGTGCAGCCAGTCCCTTTAACTGCAATTTTCTGCTCTTATTGGAGCTTCATCAGAAGGAACGTAGGCACTGTTCTCCTTAATCCAATCAAATCGCATCGAAATGTTTTTCCAAATATTGCAGCCAAAATGATGGTATTGGGTGGCTAGCGCCATCTGGCCGTAAAAATACGAAGCAAGCTTTCAATCCTAATAGCAAATAATTAATATTGAAAAATATCAAAAATTACTAAAAGATTTTTAAATTGAAAACTTACTGGTACATCCCCATGTATACACCTCCAAGACTTCTACAATTTGCAAGTCATATGGATGCTGCAGTAAAGACGATAGTGAAGGAATTCTAAACTTTGCAATTCAAATCCCCCGTCTGCAGCCGGTTAGGAACTGAAAGATGCACCATAGTTACTCTACTGAGTAATAAGAAAATAAAATAAAAATGTGTGTACCATTTTATATATAAGAGCAGAAAATTGCAGTTAAAGGGACTGGCTGCACTCCTTATTCTAATTAAAAAGTAAGATTGTTTTTCCTTCGTATTGCAGCCGAATATATAAAAATGGTACACACATTTTTATTTTATTTTCTTATTACTCAGTAGAGTAACTATGGTGCATCTTTCAGTACCTAACCGGCTGCAGACGGGGGATTTGAATTGCAAAGTTTAGAATTCCTTCCCTATCGTCTTTACTGCAGCATCCATATGACTTGCAAATTGTAGAAGTCTTGGAGGTGTATACATGGGGATGTACCAGTAAGTTTTCAATTTAAAAATCTTTTATTAGTAATTTTTGATATTTTTCAATATTAATTATTTGCTATTAGGATTGAAAGCTTGCTTCGTATTTTTACGGCCAGATGGCGCTAGCCACCCAATACCATCATTTTGGCTGCAATATTTGGAAAAACATTTCGATGCGATTTGATTGGATTAAGGAGAACAGTGCCTACGTTCCTTCTGATGAAGCTCCAATAAGAGCAGAAAATTGCAGTTAAAGGGACTGGCTGCACTCCTTATTCTAATTAAAAAGTAAGATTGTTTTTCCTTCGTATTGCAGCCGAATATATAAAAATGGTACACACATTTTTATTTTATTTTCTTATTACTCAGTAGAGTAACTATGGTGCATCTTTCAGTTCCTAACCGGCTGCAGACGGGGGATTTGAATTGCAAAGTTTAGAATTCCTTCCCTATCGTCTTTACTGCAGCATCCATATGACTTGCAAATTGTAGAAGTCTTGGAGGTGTATACATGGGGATGTACCAGTAAGTTTTCAATTTAAAAATCTTTTAGTAATTTTTGATATTTTTCAATATTAATTATTTGCTATTAGGATTGAAAGCTTGCTTCGTATTTTTACGGCCAGATGGCGCTAGCCACCCAATACCATCATTTTGGCTGCAATATTTGGAAAAACATTTCGATGCGATTTGATTGGATTAAGGAGAACAGTGCCTACGTTCCTTCTGATGAAGCTCCAATAAGAGCAGAAAATTGCAGTTAAAGGGACTGGCTGCACTCCTTATTCTAATTAAAAAGTAAGATTGTTTTTCCTTCGTATTGCAGCCGAATATATAAAAATGGTACACACATTTTTATTTTATTTTCTTATTACTCAGTAGAGTAACTATGGTGCATCTTTCAGTTCCTAACCGGCTGCAGACGGGGGATTTGAATTGCAAAGTTTAGAATTCCTTCCCTATCGTCTTTACTGCAGCATCCATATGACTTGCAAATTGTAGAAGTCTTGGAGGTGTATACATGGGGATGTACCAGTAAGTTTTCAATTTAAAAATCTTTTAGTAATTTTTGATATTTTTCAATATTAATTATTTGCTATTAGGATTGAAAGCTTGCTTCGTATTTTTACGGCCAGATGGCGCTAGCCACCCAATACCATCATTTTGGCTGCAATATTTGGAAAAACATTTCGATGCGATTTGATTGGATTAAGGAGAACAGTGCCTACGTTCCTTCTGATGAAGCTCCAATAAGAGCAGAAAATTGCAGTTAAAGGGACTGGCTGCACTCCTTATTCTAATTAAAAAGTAAGATTGTTTTTCCTTCGTATTGCAGCCGAATATATAAAAATGGTACACACATTTTTATTTTATTTTCTTATTACTCAGTAGAGTAACTATGGTGCATCTTTCAGTTCCTAACCGGCTGCAGACGGGGGATTTGAATTGCAAAGTTTAGAATTCCTTCCCTATCGTCTTTACTGCAGCATCCATATGACTTGCAAATTGTAGAAGTCTTGGAGGTGTATACATGGGGATGTACCAGTAAGTTTTCAATTTAAAAATCTTTTAGTAATTTTTGATATTTTTCAATATTAATTATTTGCTATTAGGACTGAAAGCTTGCTTCGTATTTTTACGGCCAGATGGCGCTAGCCACCCAATACCATCATTTTGGCTGCAATATTTGGAAAAACATTTCGATGCGATTTGATTGGATTAAGGAGAACAGTGCCTACGTTCCTTCTGATGAAGCTCCAATAAGAGCAGAAAATTGCAGTTAAAGGGACTGGCTGCACTCCTTATTCTAATTAAAAAGTAAGATTGTTTTTCCTTCGTATTGCAGCCGAATATATAAAAATGGTACACACATTTTTATTTTATTTTCTTATTACTCAGTAGAGTAACTATGGTGCATCTTTCAGTTCCTAACCGGCTGCAGACGGGGGATTTGAATTGCAAAGTTTAGAATTCCTTCCCTATCGTCTTTACTGCAGCATCCATATGACTTGCAAATTGTAGAAGTCTTGGAGGTGTATACATGGGGATGTACCAGTAAGTTTTCAATTTAAAAATCTTTTAGTAATTTTTGATATTTTTCAATATTAATTATTTGCTATTAGGATTGAAAGCTTGCTTCGTATTTTTACGGCCAGATGGCGCTAGCCACCCAATACCATCATTTTGGCTGCAATATTTGGAAAAACATTTCGATGCGATTTGATTGGATTAAGGAGAACAGTGCCTACGTTCCTTCTGATGAAGCTCCAATAAGAGCAGAAAATTGCAGTTAAAGGGACTGGCTGCACTCCTGATTCTAATTAAAAAGTAAGATTGTTTTTCCTTCGTATTGCAGCCGAATATATAAAAATGGTACACACATTTTTATTTTATTTTCTTATTACTCAGTAGAGTAACTATGGTGCATCTTTCAGTTCCTAACCGGCTGCAGACGGGGGATTTGAATTGCAAAGTTTAGAATTCCTTCCCTATCGTCTTTACTGCAGCATCCATATGACTTGCAAATTGTAGAAGTCTTGGAGGTGTGTACATGGGGATGTACCAGTAAGTTTTCAATTTAAAAATCTTTTAGTAATTTTTGATATTTTTCAATATTAATTATTTGCTATTAGGATTGAAAGCTTGCTTCGTATTTTTACGGCCAGATGGCGCTAGCCACCCAATACCATCATTTTGGCTGCAATATTTGGAAAAACATTTCGATGCGATTTGATTGGATTAAGGAGAACAGTGCCTACGTTCCTTCTGATGAAGCTCCAATAAGAGCAGAAAATTGCAGTTAAAGGGACTGGCTGCACTCCTTATTCTAATTAAAAAGTAAGATTGTTTTTCCTTCGTATTGCAGCCGAATATATAAAAATGGTACACACATTTTTATTTTATTTTCTTATTACTCAGTAGAGTAACTATGGTGCATCTTTCAGTTCCTAACCGGCTGCAGACGGGGGATTTGAATTGCAAAGTTTAGAATTCCTTCCCTATCGTCTTTACTGCAGCATCCATATGACTTGCAAATTGTAGAAGTCTTGGAGGTGTATACATGGGGATGTACCAGTAAGTTTTCAATTTAAAAATCTTTTAGTAATTTTTGATATTTTTCAATATTAATTATTTGCTATTAGGATTGAAAGCTTGCTTCGTATATAGAACAAAAGTTACTTAAAATTAGGCAGTTTATCCATTTCCGGACTTACTTTGGACGAATATTTTTTCGCCGCCAAGAGGGGGTGAAAACCACTCTCGGGGCGAAATCACATATCAGCACAATATCACTTTTTTTCTTTGACTTGTTAGCTATGTGTAGGCTAAAGTTCATGTCAATCTAAGCGGTTCTTTAAAATTTAGAGGTTTTGCAATATTTTACCGTTAAAGAAGGTACTATCCATTCGTTTGTCACGCTGACTCTGCAAGGGCCACATACCATTCAAAGGATTTTACGTTCCTACACCAGCAATTTGTTTACTTCTCTTTTTGTTAGCGTCCATGTTTAGTTTCCATACGCGACGGCTGGTCGTATTATCGTCTTATATATCTGGATTTTTGGACCTCGTGAAAGAAGTTTTGACTTCATTACATGCTTCATTGCAAAGAAATATCTGTTCCTGCCACTATTCGCGTTTTAACTTCTCGCTCTAATTTGTTGTCATTTGTGATTGTGGCTCCTAGATATTTAAATTCTTTAACCACTTCGAAGGTATGATCGTTTATAGTAATATTTTGCTTTATTCGCCGTCGTTCTTGTTTTGAGACGACCATGTATTTTGTTTTCTCTTTATTTATTTTTAGACCGATGTTTATTGTAGCTTCTTCAATGTTCGAGAAAATATCCTTAATTTCTGATGTTGATTGTGCTACTGCGTTTACGTCATCGGCAAAGGCGAGTATGATTTTTGCTCCCCGAACAGTTATGTCTGGTTTGATTTTTGGATAAATTTTTCGCATGACATATTCTAAGGCCAAGTTAAACAATAATGGGGACAACGGATCTCCCTGTCTCAGTCCAGAATGTACGCACAAAGCATTTGATATTTTTCCCCTATTCTAACTTATGCAAAGGAGTTACTTACACACATTTGTGTTACCGCAGCTAGTTTCTTGGGTACGCCGAGCTCGATCATTGCCTTCCATAATGTTGCCATAAGCCTGTTTGAAGTCTATAAATAAAGATCTGATGATCGTCCTGATTATATTCCCAATACTTTTAAAGTAGAAGATCTAAACGTCAATTTTTTTAAATAAAAGACGCCTCTTTACGTCGTCTTTGGAAACTGCTAAAAAATGAAGACAATAGAACCAAGAGGCAGATCCAAACGCCAATACCGTGAAAAGATGAGGCACAATAAGAAAAAGAAGACAACGAATTTACTACACTTGTACATACCCATGAATAAACATGTAGCAAACATATTTATTATGAGTAGTTAGGATGAAATATTCAAAATCTATCCGAATTCATCTGCGAAACTTGTGCTGCTAGCACAATCCAAAATAATCCTTTTAAAATAATTGTCTAAAAGTTGGTTTGATCCAAAATATCCCGAGTTATTTTACACCGAAATGTAGCAACTGTATATTAATTATCAAAACAGATCTTTGCCCCAACCAAAACGGTCGTGTTGTTTTAATAATCCTTCAGCGACAGTTTTCTCGTCCCTTTTCATAAAAGAGCAGCATCGGACTATTTGATCATTGTAGATAATAGTATATTAAAGTATGATAACGGTAAGGGTTTTATACCGATCGAAGACAATTGTTTGGAGGAGGAGCGGAGCGACGACTCCAATTATTGTCTGAGATCGGTTACCCTTAACGTTCGACATGCTTATAACGTTTTTGCATGATTGATACCATTATAAATTATAAAATTAAACATTTTCGTCATATTGACTAGTTTCATTCATTTTATCAAGATAGATACTTTGGTTGTTAGGTAGTAACTAGGGTGCATAACAACAATGGAGAATTGAGTTTTTATTTAGTTGTCAATAATTTTAAGTACAATTTTGATTATTAAAAATTAAAATATGAGCGAAAGTGAATTTGAAGAAATTGAACGGGCTTGAAGAGAAGGGTGTTCCGCAATTATTCCCGAAAAATCCAAAATCCGTTATCAAAACACCTACCAAGTTTTAAAAAATGGTGCGAAGGCAAGAATTTAAGAATCGAAGAAAAGACTCTATTGGCATATTTCGTTCAAAGACATATGCAGTTGAAAGGTCCTGGAAGCCTCTGGGCAGAATATTCAATGATTAAATCCACCATTTTTCTTTATGATGGCATTGATATTTCCAAGTTTTCAACTTTGATCGCGTATTTGGAGAGAAAAAATGTTGGCTATAGGCCTAAGAAATTTCAATATTAATAAATAATTCGTTAGTTTTCTTTATTCTTTCAAAGAATAAATTAAAATTAAGAGATTTTTTAACTCGACGGTAAGTGAAATACTTACCGTCGAGTTGGAGTACTTACCGTCGAGTTGGATTACTTAGCGTCGAGTTGCTAGTAAATGTCACCTACTGACGTAAAATCTGTCACGGTAAACAGTCAAAAATGACCAATCGTGCAAAAACAAATTTACTCGTAATGTTTTTGTCGCTTGGCAATTTAAAATAATTAGCAGCAGTGGCGTACCAGCAAGGGTGACACCCGGGGCGGTAATCAATGGTGTCACCCCAAATCCTAATAATAAATATTGTTACAATTAACGAACATTCGATAAACGCATGTTTTGAATAATGTAAAATTAAGAATTATAGTTAATCAAATTTCAGTAAATAATATACAACAGCTTATTTATTTGTTGTTTTACATTATATGAATCAATTAATTTTATTCTAGCTTTAATAGCAGCAAACTCTAAAATTACATCTTCTATATTTATGTTTTGTGTTGCTTCATGTTTGATAGTTAATAAACCAAGGTTATTTAGATGTATATTTAGCTAGAAAGACCATTTCATAAGGGAGCCATGAGACACACCCCATATTTTTTTGCTATTTTATTGCTAATTTATTACGCAAATTAAAAATTTATTGCTTTATCCCCTTCAGAGAAACAGGTGGCCATTCCAGCTTAATATTAAGCTAGAAAGGCCAACATTCATATATCCGGAAGGAAAGTAGATAGAGAGTTGCTTCCAGTGGCCTATTGTATTGCTAATTAATTGCTGAAATATTGAGTTTACAAGAATTTACAAAATCACCCCCTTCAACCCCTACGGATATCATCATTCCCCGGAATCCACATAAAGTGAAAATAACCAGTTTAAAGGGCTAAAACCAAGTACGTATTTTTTGCTTATTCATTGCTACAGGTCTAAGCCAAAAATGAATTTTTTGCTTCCTCCCCTAACGAGCCACAATGGCTACTGCGGTTTAATACTTAAGGCTACAATACTCAACACTCCTATTTCAAAAAAGAAAGCAGATAGAGGGTCGTTTCTGGCGGCATATTTAATTTTTAATTAATTGCTGAAAGATGGGGTATACCAGAATTTACAAACTCACCCCCTCCAACCCCTACCGTTATCATCGTTCCACGGATTTCACAAAGAGTGAAAATAATCAGTTTAAAAACTTAAAACTAAGTGGGTATTTTTTTCTAATTAACAGCTGCAGGTCTACGCCAAAAACCAATTTTTTGCTTCATCCCCTAACGAGAAACAATGGCTACTGCGGTTTAATCCTCATGCTACAATACCAAACACTCCTATTTCAGGAACGAAAACAGATAGAGGGTCGCTTCCAGCGGCATATTTTATTGCTAATTAATTTCTGAAAAATATGGTATACAACAATTTAAAAACTCACCCCCTCCAACCCCCACCGTTATCATCATTCCCGGATTTCACAGAAAGTCAAAATTACTAGTTTAAAAACCTATGACCTAGTGGGTATTTTTTTCCTAAGCAACTGCTGCAGGTCTACGCCAAAAACGATTGTATTGCTTCATCCCCTAACGAGCAACAATGGCTACTGCGGTTGAATACTTAAACTACAACACTCAATTCTCCTGTTTCAGTAACGAAAGCAGATAGAGCGTCGCTTCCGGCGGCCTATTTTATTGCTAATTAATTGCTTGTTTATTACGCAAATTACAAATTTATAGCTTCAACCCCTTCGGAGAAACAGGTGGCTATTCTAGCTTAATATTAAGCTAGAAGAGCCAACATTCATATTTCTGGAACAAAAGTAGATAGAGAGTAGCTTCCAGCGGCATATTTTTTTGCTAATTAATTGCTGAAAGATTGGGTATGCAAGAATTTACAAACTCACCCCCTTCAACCCCTACCGTTATCATCATTCCTCGGAATCCACAAAAAGTGAAAATAACCAGTTTAAAGACCTAAAACCAAGTGGGTATTTTTTGCTTATTAATTGTTACAGGTCTACGCGAAAAAGGAATTGTTTGCTTCATCCCCGTAACGACCAACAATGGCTACTGCGGTTTAATACTTAAGCTACAATACCCAACACTAATATTTCAGGAACGAAAGTAGATAAATAGTCGCTTGCGGCGCTATATTTTATTGCCAATTAATTACTGAAAGGTGGGGTATAGAAGCATTTACAGACACTCCCTCTCCAACCTCTACTGTTATTTTTATCCCCTTAATTTCACAAAATGTGAAAATACCCAGTTTAGAGATTTAAATCAAGAGTGCATTTTTTCGCTAATTAATTGCTGCAGGTCTACGCCAAAAATGAATTTTTTGCTTCATCCCCTTACGAGCAAGAATGGCTACTGCAGTTTTATAATAAACCCACAGTACCCAACACTCATATTTCATTTATAATTTTCTTAAATGCTCATTAAGAATATCTGTACAGTTCAATATTAATTTGTAGAGTTTTTTATACTTTAGAGTCCATGTTAAATGGTCGATATCCATTATCACATATCTGTAGCACGTGACCCAATGCTCAGATTTTGTATATCGTTTTTTAATAACTAAATGGTAATATTATCAGGTTCTCTAAAATCTGTACATTTAAAATAAAGTATGCAACGTCCTTAAAAAACGAATATACTAAGACAGTTGACCATAATTTTTGCATTTATGCGTGCTAATAATAAGCTGCGAAAGAATTTAAGCATAGGTACCAAAAAATTAAAGCAAGTGTTGTTTATTTAATTTTAATTTATTTTAACTTTAATGTACATTAATAATCTGAGCGCTATTTTTTTTGTTTCTTTAACGAAAAATGATTTTTCTAGTAAATCATCGAAGCCCATCCAAGATGGTATAGGTTATGTAGTGAACACCTCGATTTTCATTAAAATCAGACAAACTGGTTCCTCCTACAGCAGTGTATCCGATAGCACCCATTAATACTAGCTGATGATCGTCGTCGTGAAGTATGTTTAAATTTTTATGGAGTGTCTTTAATGGTATGGTTTTAATTTCTTCACGTTCATTACAGACTTGAAAAACCACAACATCCCCTGCAATGAATGTAAATTAATTAACTTCTGGTTTTTATAAAATACCTGTAGAGAATTTGGAATGAAATTCAGTACAAAAAAGACAAAAAGGGTGGCCATTAGCAAGCACCTAAGCAGAAGTGTGAAGGTCAATGTCGACAAAACATTGACCTTCACACTGTGACAAAACAAAGATCTGGAAGGAGTGAAGGAGTAACAAGAATAACGTGCCTTGGAAGCAAACTTGATGAAACTTTGTACCACTCACTGGAAGTAAGAACACATCTGGAAAAGGAACGTACAGTGTTTTACGAAATGCAAAAAGTTCTATGCAACCTCCAGCTGGATATCTCATTGAGAACTAGAATACATAAGTGCTATGTTTTCTACATCTTCCTCTATGGGGTTGAAGCCTGGACAATGACAGAAGTAACACAAAAAAATCCAAGCATTCGAACTCTGGTGCTACCGTAAAATGCCCAGAATGTCCTACATGAGCCATACGACAAATGCGGAAGTCTTTCGGAGGGTGAACAAGGAAACAGAGCTGATGCTTATAAGAAAAAAACGGAAAATACAATTTTTTTTATCGTAAGAAATCAAAAGAATGAACTGCTCCAACTTAACGAAAATAATCGAAAGCAAAATCAATAGCAAACGGGTACCAGGAAGAAGACGCAACTCTTGGCTTAAAAACCTACGACAATGGACGAATATGACCTCTACAGAACTATTCAGGATGGCTGCAAATAAGATTAAATGGGAAAATGTAATGGTCAACGTCCTTAAGGATAAGGCTCCGTAACGAGAAGATAAAATATATGAGTAATTCCACATAAATTCTCTATATTTCTGTCACAAATTGTGGATTTTTTGAAATTTAGGGGCATGCTTCTGAACCCACTTTTTGTTCGTTCTTTAGGACCTGAAAGTTAAGCTGTTTTGGGAATTGAAATCGAAACTTATGTCATATGTCCGAATTATCTTTCCTATCCTTGTTTGCATTCATTAAATGCTATTTTGTAAATTGTTTGTTACAATATATCAACACTGTCGATGTAAACTTGCACGTTAAAGCAGATGGCCTTAACAGAATTTTAGACCAATCAAGTTAGTCAAAAATAAGCCGTTTTTCGACATAATTGAAAAGACGAGGTTTGACAGTTGAAATGTGTAGTATGAGATATTACAAAAGTGCTACCATCTTGGGATTCATCAATTTTTTAGTGGAACAATTTTGAATAAACAAGCAAAACGTCAAACTTAGTTTTGTGCTCAAAAATTAAAAACTTGTTTATTTAGAGATTTGACGTTCACAGGTAACTTTTTTAGAATAAAAAGATACATCGAATGAGATACGCTAAATGGAAATCGGTTAATAAACAAAAAAGTTATTGCAAAGCATACGACAAAATCATTGTTTTTTAATATTGTTAATAACAATTTTATTGTTTATTAGAATATGTTTAAATATACCTAAACTTGAGGGCATTATGATGTTAGAATGGTGTGCAAAAAACGGTCCAGATCTGTTTAATAGTTTTCGCAAAATTGAATTTGTTTATAAATTTTTTTGAAAAACGAGCTAATTTCTGAGGCTGGTCCAGTTAATATAGCTGAATGTATCTCAATAATCCGGAGCTTATTTCCTTCGATAAGATGTATACTAACAGCCTATGAAAAAAAAAGTAAAAAAAATTACATATACGTACACAAAATTATTTGTTGATAAATAGCAGTTTTTAAGCTTATAAACAATTACAATAATTTCGTAGAAATTACATCAAATTAAATGGCAATAAAAATACGGAAAGCTGGTTAAAATACACAACTTCTAAAAAAAATTTTAGGTCGTACGACCCTTGGGGTCTGAGATAGCCCCTTTTTTTTGAAAAAATTACTGTTACGTTAATTAACAACACTAAGATCTGAAATTAACCAATATTTTATAAGAAAAGTCAAAGTTTTTAACAAAGTTTTTAGCAAGAAAAAATGTTAAAAATTGTTAAAACGGTAGTGTTATAAACAAAAAGTATTTTGCGTTGCGACTAATGTAAAAAAAATAATGGGCGTAGCCGAATGAGAATAAATTCGCGGACTACCATTTGCTAGCGCTAGACCGGTGCAGCCCATTTTTAACATTGACAGTATACCGGATTTGAAGCTTAATATTATATTTATATATTTTGGTAGAAACTTGCATTTTATGAATATTATTTTCTTGCATATTTATTTAGTAAATTTATATTTTAAATAAATAAATTTAAAAAATGACAATAAAAAGGCCACTTAAAAAAGGTTTATACATCCCATTAGCTGCTTTTTTTTTGGATAATTTTGCAATGAAAATAAGATAAACATTATTATTTTAATGTGGTACCATAGATAAAAAAAATAGTAAACTTGATACAGTAGAACCCGATTGGTAGGTATAGGCCATTTTGTATTCTCTATTTTGAATCCATGTGTAGTCCAGGCTGTATCGTCGACCCCGTTAGGTAAATTATTCCGATTCTTATTTTTTGCACAAACTTACTCAAAAAAAAGTTCCTTATAACAAATCCAAAGGGTACCAAGAGCTACCGCGGCCGGAAAATTGTTTATACAATTTTTTCATTAGTTTTCTGTTAACTTATAAAAGTTGGGTGACAAACTGTTTAGTTTATAATTTTAATCAACGCAGCATTAAAACATAGGTCCTGAAGAAATTTTCTTGAAAATTTCAAGTCAAAATATGCAACAGAAAAAAAGTTACGCGACCTTATAGACGAGTGGTACTCCCAAAAAAAAACGCTCATTTCTCGAGATATCAACCACACTGTGGTGAAAGGCTAATTTGGTCTTACTTTATGTTTTTGATGGTGCTGAAAACGAATCTGAGTTTTATTTTGAATTTTAGATGGGGAAATATTTTTCAAAATCGAAATTTTACCCTAAAAATAAAAAAATGAAATAACGTTTTTCTTAAAATTAAAAGTTACACCACCTTTTTTCTATAAAACCTTTTGTTCTCTGTACTCTAGATTTTAACATAAAATTAATTGAACAGCTAAATTTCAAATTTTGTCACTAAACTTTTGCGATTAAACTTTGCAGTTCAAGAATCTGCACCTTTTACTTCAAACAATTTATAACTCTCTTTATAGCACGACAGAAATATTGAAGCAGGTCCCATTGTCTTCAGAATGGTGAGAAATATATACTATAAAAATTTCAGAAAAAAATATTACAATGGAACTGAGTTGTAGCAAGTTAAACGCAAAAAACGTGATTTTTATTTTTAGGGTAAAGTTGCGATTTTGATAATGTTCCCCCACGTAAAATTCAAAACAACCCTAATTTTCGTTTGCAGCACCATCAAAAATATAAAGTATCTATTACCAAAATTAGTATCAGTATCTCGAGAAATAAGCTTTTTTTGGGGTGTGCCAGTGTGCCGCTCGTCTATAAAGTCACATAACATATTTCCTATTGCATATTTTAAATTAAATTTTTTTGGAAAACTTCTTTATGAATTATATTTTATTTCTGTGTTAGTTAAAATTATAAACTAAAAAGTTTGTCACACAACTTTTTTAAGTATGTACAAAATGTTTAAAAATTAACAACTTCTCTTTTTTGATGTGTTTAATCATTTTGGACAAATCTCATTATTATCTGAATGCTTCAAAGATAACACAATAAAATTTTCAAAAGGAAATATTTACAGCGACCAAAAATATAGTGAGTTAAAATTGAAAAATCATCAAAATTGATTTATCGCATTTTGGCATAAAATTTGATTTTTGAACATGTTCCACTAATTCTAGAAAAAAAAATAAACTCCATATTCGGATTCGGAGACCTCGAAAACATAAGGAATGATGAAAATTTGTTATTCACTTTAAAGTTGATTTTTGTGGTCGGTATAACGTAATTTTAGGAGTTGCTGCCGGTCGTCAACCGCGTGCACTATTCAGTCAGTCGACTACGCCCGCTATTTTTTACTTTAGTCGGAACGCAAAATACTTTTTGTTTATAACACTACTGTTTAAACAATTTTTAACATTTTTTCTTGCTAAAAACTTTGTTAAAAACTTTGACTTTTCTTATAAAATATTGGTTAATTTCAGATCTTAGTGTTGTTAATTAACGTAACAGTGATTTTTTCAAAAAAAGGGGCTATCTCAGACCCCAAGCGTCGTACGACCTAAAATTTTTTTTTACAGGTTGTGTATTTTAACCAGCTTTCCGTATTTTTTATTGCCATTTAATTTGATCTAATTTCTTCGAAATTATTGTAATTGTTTATATGCTTAAAAACTGCTATTTATTAACAAATAATTTTGTGTACGTATATGTAATTTTTTTTTACTTTTTTTTTTCATACGCTGTTAGTATACATCTTAACGAAGGAAATGAGCCCCGGATTATTGAGATACATTCAGCCATATTAACTGGACCAGCCTCAGAAATTAGCTCGTTTTTCAAAAAATTTTATAAACAAATTCAATTTTGCGAAAATTATTTAACAGATCTGGACCACTTTTTGCACACCATTCAAACACCATAATACCCTCAATTTTAGTTATATTAAAACATATTCTAATAAACAATAAAATTGTTATTAACAATATTCAAAAACAGTGATTTTGTCTTCCGTTTTGCAATAACTTTTTTGTTTATTAACCGATTTTCATTTAGCGTATCTCATTTGATGTATCTTTTTTTTCTGAAAAAGTTATCTGTGGACGTCAAATTTCTAAATAAACAAGTTTTTAAGTTATGAGCAAAAAACTAAGTTTGACGTTTTGATTGTTTATTTAAAAAATGTTCCACTAAAAAATTGATGAATCCCAAGATGGCAGTCTTTTTGTAATATCTCATACTACACATTTCAACTGTCAAACCTCGTCTTTTCCGTTATGTCTAGAAAAATCCTAACTTGATTGGCCTATTTGTCTAAAGTCCAAAGTAACGTTCTTATTACCTATTTTTTAAAAAGAGACAAGTGTATTTTAGCATGTTTTTAAAGCGAAGGAACATTCCTACTAGCTATTTTTGAACAAGCGTATTTTAGAATTTTTTGCGTTTTTCTGTACTCCGACTATAATTTCAACACAAAAAAAGATACAAGAAACATTTCCATATGGCATAAACAGAATTTACCTAAAACCGTAAGGAACTATCCTACAAGCTATTTTTTAATGAGAGATTAGAGTATTTTAGCATGTTTTTTTTTTCATTTTCATGCATTTATTTGTACTCGGGCCATAATTACAACGATAAAAAAGTAACAGTTCGGTAACATTTTCGATGTAAAATTTTACACTGAAAAACGTGATACTAACAGAATTTAGCTAAAGCCTGAAGGAACTTTCCTATAACCAATTTTGGAAGGACAGATATTAAGTGTAGTTTAGCATCATTTTTTATTTTTATGTATTTATTTGCACTCTGTCCATAACATCAACCCTAAAAATAGGATCAGGTAACATTTTGGATTTAATATTGCAGGATATAGAAGATGACGCTAATAGAATAATTAATACAATGCTCGTAGGAACATTCATATAAGCTATTTTTAAAGTAGATGTTAGTGGATTTTTTCTACAATCCATCTTCATGTGCCGTTCTCGTGATCAATTGATTTAAAAATAATACTTTTATAATTAAAAGTAATTTAAGAGAATACCCTTACTGTTCTTAATATTGTATTCAGCCATTAATCTCAAACTAAATCACCACCAAAATGGCTCATCAAAACGGATTGTAGAAAAAGTAATTAAGCTTAAATAACATCTTAAAATCCACTAATCTCTCCTTCCAAAATTGGTTATAGGAAAGTCCCTTCAGGCTTTAGCTACATTCTGTTAGTATCACGTTTTTCAGTGTAAAATTTTACATCGAAAATATTACCGACCTGTTACTTTTTATCGTTGTAATTATGACCAGAGTACCTACAAATAAATGCATAAAAATGAAAAAAAAACATGCTAAAATACTCTAATCTCTCATTAAAATATAGCTTATAGGATAGTTCCTTACGGTTTTAGGTAAATTCTGTTTATGCCATATGGAAATGTTTCTTGTATCTTTTTTTGTGTTGAAATTATAGTCGGAGTACAGAAAAACGCAAAAAATTCTAAAATACACTTGTTCAAAAATAGCTAGTAGGAGTGTTCCTTTGCTTTAAAAACATGCTAAAATACACTTGTCTCTTTTTCAAAAATAGGTAATAGGAACGTTACTTTGGACTTTAGACAAATTATGTTAAGGCCATCTTCTTTAGCGTGCAAGTTTACATCGAGAGTGTCGATATATTGTACCAAACAATTTACAAAATAGCATTTAATGAATGCAAACAAGGATATGAAAGATAATTCGGACAGATTTCGACATAAGTTTGAATTTCAATTTCCAAAAAAGCTTGACTTTCAGGTCCTAAAAAACGAACAAAAAGTGGTTTCAGAAGCATGCCCCTAAATTTCAAAAAATACACAAACTGTGACAGAAATATAGAGAATTTATGTGGAATTACTCATATATTTTATCTTCTTCTTACGGTGCCTTATCCTTAAGGACGTTGACCATTACATTTAACCATTTAATCTTATTTGCAGCCATCCTGGATAGTTCTATGGAGGTCATATTTGTCCATTGTCCGTTTTTTTATTATAATCATAAGCTCTGTTTCCTTGTTCATCCTCGGAAAGACTTCCGTATTTGTCATATGGCTCATGTAGGATATTCTGAACATTTTACGGTAGCACCAGAGTTCGAATGCTTGGAGATTTTTTTTGTGTTACTTCCGTCATTGTCCAGGCTTCAACCCCATAGAGGAAGATGGAGAAAACATACCACTTATGTATTCTAGTTCTCAATGAGATATCCAGCTGGAGGTTGCATAGAACTTTTTGCATTTTGTAAAACACTGTACGTTCCTTTTCCAGATGTGTATTACTTCCAGTGAGTGGTACAAAATTTCATCAAGGTTGCTTCCAAGGTACGTTATTCTTGTTACTCCTTCATTCCTTCCACATCTGTTTCGTCGACATTGACCTTCAAACTTCTGTTTAAGTGCTTGCTAATGACCACACTTTTTGTCTTTTTTGTACTCAATTTCATTCCAAATTCTCTAGAGGTATTTTATAAAAAACAAAAGTTAATTAATTTACATTCATTGCAGGGGATGTTGTGGTTTTTTAAGTCTAAAATGAACATATATATATATATATATATATATATATATATATATATATATATATATATATATATATATATATATATATATATATATATATATATATATATATATATATATGGCTCACAAATGATAGGAAGCCCGCTACAACCTGCCGATGAATGGAAGCCCGCGGTTTACGGAGTAAGGGGATTGTAGCACTGTCTTATTCCTACAGTCTTACGAAGCCCACTCGTATAAACGCGTTCACAGTGTATATGGATTACGCATTATACGAAGCCCGACGATGTTGCCATGTTTTAATTTACGTTTAAATAATACGACTGTTCTACGAGATCCTTGTGTATATAAGTCGTCATATTGCCTGTTATAAGAAGCCCAATTCTATTCAACAATCTATACGAAGCATTTTAGAAGAGTCAAGATAGAACGAAAAGATGCATTGTTTCGGAGCAATTCAAACAAGATTATCTTTTTCTAAAACTTTTTTTGTTAGTTTATATACATGTTAAAGTAAAAAGTTCTACTCACAGATATTGCCGCTAATTGTTTATTATTTGTTTAAACAATAACAATAATTGTTTTGTACAGTGTGTCCAATTAACACGTTGACGGACACTGCGTCAAATGTATAAGCAAGTGTTGTGACACTATATGTATTTTGCAAAGTAGAATAGGGAAAAATTCAACGTATATAGACGTTGTGTCACATTACATCAATGGAAATTAGACGACTATAGACGTTCTGTTCGTCAACGTGAAAAGTTGTGCATGGTCTAAATTAAAAATAGAACCATCAGTTCATTTTTTTTAAGCCGTATACGAGATATTATGTCAAAAAATATGAATTTTACTCAAGATAAAAAGTAACTTTATTATTCACAATATTAAAAATTGTTTTAATGAAAAGTTGTTTGGAATTAAGAACCATATTCTAATATGCCATTTCATCTTTCTAATTAAAAAAAAGTTGAATTTTTTTTAAATTATGGATATACAACATTATTTTCAATTATTTCAATTATGATAACTCTTTTATTATAGACCCGTAAGGATCTGTGAAAAAACGTCTATTTTTGGATGTGAAAGGTGGCATTCGAATTTTTGCAGATAAAGTAAGGTGATAACTTCGTTAATAATAATTTACTTATGCTCCTTCTCAAATATGCCCGGAACATTAATAAAAAAAATAAAATATTTAAAAATTCGAAAAACGTCGATTTTTTCTGTTTCTTTGCTTATAACTTTAAAAAGATTCGTTTTGGAACAAAGTCGTACAGAAATAAAATAAAGATAATTGAATTTTGTATGATATCCGACTGGTCAAAAATGTCTTAACTTATTACCTTTTCTGCAATATAGCAATAAATACAAAATAAGGGGGCAAAATATGCCTGTTGTTATTCAATGTTTTTAACCACTTCGGTGGTACTTAGAACCTTAGTAATTCGCTTAGGAAATTATTTGTAACATACTTAAACCGTGTACCAAATTTCATTAAAATCGACTTAATAGATTTTGCATAATAAATTTGCAATTTAAATGTTTTTAAAAACGTTCAAATTTTTTAAAATCTTTCTGAACAAAAAGTAGACCATTTAGAAGTTGTCTAATTTTTTTTACATATAAAGAGGTGCTTTACCTATCTAATACACTTTACAGAATTAAAAGCGGATTATTTAAAGGGCCTCAGCAATGTTTTAAACTTATAAATAATTTTTTGGCTTATAAACAAATAGCTTTGTTTAATAATACAAAATTAATTTTTAGCAATGCAAATAATTAAAACCGGTATAATTTGATTTAAACTTTCAAATTCTGAGCAGAATTGCTATTTTATTTTTTAATCAAAAGTTATTCGCGTTCAAAAATTGCACTTTTTCGATTTTTTGAAAGTTCCACTGCGTTTATCTCGAAAACTATGCATCCTACGAAAAAACTTGTAAGAACATTTTTTGCTTAGACTTACCCAAGAAATATAAAAAAATGTTTTATTTTGCGAAAAATCGATGTTATATAATTTCTCAAGTTCTTTGTTTATAACAATTTTATTGACATCCGGATCAACTGTTACCCAAAAAAATCGTGTTCCACGGGTCAAAAAATACATAAAAATCTTGGGTAAGTCCATCTAAATAAAGGAGCCCGCAGCACCCCCTCCTGGTCACAGGACTAATTTGTTTATAAGCCAAAAAATTGTTTATAATTTTAAAACATTGCTGAGGCTGCTTAAACAATCCGATTTTAATTCTGTAAAGTGCATTAGATAGGTGGAGTGCTTATTTATATGTAAAAAAATTGACAAATCTTTGTATATACTAGTTTTTGTTGTGCAAGATTTTAAAAAATTTTAATTTTTTAAAAAAAGTTTAGATTGCAAAATTATTATTCAAAATCTAGTAAGTCAATTTTAATGAAATTTGGTGTACGGTTTTAGCACATTACAAAAATTTTCTAAGCGAATTAGGAAGGTTCCAAGTGTAACCTAAGTGATGGAAAATAATTGAATAAGAACAGGCTTGTTTTGCCCCTTATTTTATATTTATTGCTATTTTGCAGCAAGGGTGATTAATTAAGAGATTTTTAACCAATCGCACCTGATAGAAAATTTAATTACCTTTGTTTTATTCCTATACGACTTTGTTCCAAAATGAATCGTTTTAAAGTTATAAGTAGAAAAGTAGAAAAAAAAAACGTAATTTTTTGAAATTTTTAAATATTTTATTTTTTTTATTAATGTTCCGGGCATATTTGAGACGGAGCATTAATCAATTATTATTAACGAAGTTATCACCTAACTTTATCCGCAAAAATCTGAATGCCACCTCTCACATCCATCTAAAAACAGATCCTTACTGGTCTATTATTAATTATACGAAAAAAAGTTATCCTTTGTAAAAAGTTCTGCATGGCCAAAGACCTTAAATACAACCATCTTATATCAATTTTGATTAATTTTATACGAGGTATGTCAAAAAAGATAAATTTCGATCAAGAATAAAGTACCTTTATAGTTCAGAATATTTCAATGAGAAGGATGGAATATTGGAAGATGGTTTTTAGTGTTGTTCTGAAGCTATTTTCTTGTGGCATTTTTATAATTATTTTGATTGGGAAATAAGCCACAATTAAATTGAAAAAATAATTTTATTAACGTTTCGATGCCCAAATCGGATGTCCTTGTCAAAATACAAAATATTACCGAGTAAATATTGGTAATATTTTATATTTTGACAACGACATCCGATTTGGGCGTCGAAACGCGAATAAAATTATTTTTTCAATTTAATTGTGGCTTATTTCCCAACCAAAGATAGATTCCCAACCTAGCGACCCGGCATTGGTCGCTAGGTAGATTGTTACGCGAGTGGTCGCGCGTGAGATTTTCTCTCACATATCCAAATTTTACCTTTTTTTACAAAATAAAGTTTTTAAAACAGTTTTTAAACTTTTTTTATTAACTAATAATAAGAAAAAAAGAATGTAACATAATATAGATAATAATATAATAAAATAAAAAGAACTAATCGGAATTAAACCAATATTAATCAATCTCCGTATCTTGATAATTTACGGCACAGCACACAAATATAACAAGAATGCTCTGGAAAAATTGATTGATGACAATTACAATTTTTTTACATTATTTTAGGTTTTAAGTGCCAAAATAAAATTAATTTTTATGTACAGTTCGTAACGCGGGTGGTCGCTTGATGAGAGAATGTCTCACTTGAAGCGCGCTGACTCAACAATTGGGTGATATTAGGTCAACTGAGTCACTATCTAAGCGGACGATTCTATTAGATTGTCGAGGGAGGATAGTTAGGAGACTAGAAGGAACTACAGATCTTATAATTTCCCAGAAAGAAAATTCTGTGCAATTTTCTGAAACCGTGAGAGAAAATCTCATATAGCGACCACTGGCGGGTTAATTATGGTTTTTAGTTCTAAACAACTTTACACAAGCACAATTTTAAATATTGTGAATAATAAGGGTATATTATTTAAGTACTCTTGGGAAAATTCATATTTTTTTTATATACCTCGTATAAAATTGACAAAATTTGATATTAGACGGTTGTATTTTAGGTTTTAGACCCTGTAGAACATTTTATAAAGAATAACTGTTTTTCGTAAAATGAATAATAAAAGAGTTTTCCACCTACCTCTACCGAAAGTATACTTTTCCGGACCTGATTTTAGGGAGCAAAGTTGTACTTTTCCTCCCTAGGGAAGAAAAGTAAAAGTGACATCATGGTATTTCATTCATAAAAATATAACTTATTGACGCCCTGTACAATATCTATTTTCTATTACGTAAGTTTGTATACATTTTAACGTTTATTTATAAAACACTCTGTATTTCACAGAATGGTAAAAAACTGTAAATTGTTATTTGGATTTAACAATGTTTACATTTTTATTTTGACTTATATTTGCCAGTTGACAGCTATATTGTACGTACTTATTAGTTTTAGTTCTAATAAATTTTGTTGGTTAGTTACATAAATAAATTAAGTAAAAATGAAAAAATGACTTGTTATTTGAGGAAGGTGGAAAAACCATATGTATAACATGGGAGTAAAGTGCCTTTTCCTCCCTTGTTATACAAATATCTATATGTATCATAATTGAAATAAACAACTAAAAATAATGTTGATTAGAAAAATTTTCAAATTTTTTTTTTCCATTAGAAGGATGAAATTGCATATCAGAATATAGTTCTTAATTCCAAACAATCATGTTAAATTATATAATTTAAAATAATTTTAAAAATATCGTTGAATTTTGTTTCTATTTTGTTTTTGATTATGCTGAATCCGAATATGGCATTACAATTTGAAAATGCTTATAAAGAAGCTCTTCTACACTATGTCTGCGTAGCAAGGAACCATATTTGAAACATTTTTATTACAAATTTTACGAAAAAAAGTTTATTCTTCATAAATTGCTCTGCATAGTCTAAAATCTAAAACCCAATCATCAGATATCAAGTTTTATCAATTTTATACGAGGTATGTCAAAAATACGAATTTTGTTAAAGAGTAAAGTACCTTTATATTCCAGAATATCAAAATATGGGTATTATAAAAAGTTATTGGGAATTAAAAACTATGTTTTATTATAATTACACCATTATAATTGAAAAAAAATTCAATGTTTTCTCAAATTACGGATACCCATCATCATTATTTTATTTCAATTATTTCAACTATTTTATTATTAATTTTACGAAAAAAAGTTATTCTTCATAAAATACTCTATTCTGGTCTAAAGTCCAAAAAACAACCATCAGATATCAAACTTTTTCAATAATTTTATACGAGGTATGTAAAAAATATGACTTTTGCTTAACAGTTCAGTATGGTTTGTTCAACAGTAAATGGTTGAGTTCAATTAGTGCGGTCGTAAATATTATTAAATTTATCTGACCTGGCCCATTGTTAAGACCCACCCGGAGCGATAAGCAACCGAGGTAGACAGAGTTGGTCTTTTGACAATTAACACTGACTAGACGGTAATCCCATAATAAAGCAAATAAATTGTACCAGAAAACATATTTAAATTTTACCTGAAACCGGACCTTTTATACTATTATCGGTTATTCCAGGATGTTTATAGTGGTAACTAATTGAACTCGACCATTTACTGTTAAACATACCATACCTTTATAGTTCACAATATCTCATTTAGAAGAATGTAATTGAACAGTGAAACATATTTTGTAATTCCAAACAACTTTTTTTAATAACAATTTTCGATATTGTGAAATCTAAAGGTACTTTACTCTTGAGTGAAATTCATATTTTTTTACATACCTCGTATGTCAAAATGTAAAATCGTATGTAAAACCTTGTATGTAAAATTAATAAAATTTGATATTTGATGGTTGCATCTGAGATCATATACGATGCATAGTATTTTATAAAGAATAACTTTTTTCGTAAAACTGGTAATAAAAAAGTTATTAATAGGTTCGAAGTTACGCAGACATAATGTTTAAGAGCTAAAAATAATTTTTTGTTGAAAATTTATTATTGTTCAAGCTTATTATTAAATTTATTTTAGGTAAGTTTTAGAGAAAACATTTTTGATCACTTTTTATAAACAATTTTTTAGTTGGTAATTTTCGGTTTTTGTATTAGGTACATTTTTGTTATCTTTCTTAATTTTTGTCAAAAAGGAATAGTTTCATTCATAGTTTCATAGTTTCATTTCTAAAATAAAATTATTGAGTAAATTTTAAAAAATACATCAAATGAGGGGTGTAAAATCAAAGGCGGCAATCTCCACTTTTTCATGTTTTGAGTTAGGGACGCCATTTGTATAAAAATTGCAGTTAAAAATTCATGTTAGGATCAAAAGCGGCAATATTTATAGCTGAGTGCATACCAAACACGGCAATCTCCGCTGCGGCCCAATAAGAACCACGTTGCGCTCGCACGTGATCAACTGTAAATGTCGTGAACTCTGTCAAAACCTGTGAATATATACCCGAACTTCCGGATATTTTGGTTTGCGTAATATGCATTTAAATTGCTTTTACATTATTGTTGAATATCAAAATATATTTTTCTTCACTAAGTAACCGGCACAATGATGTTTAATTAGTTTTAAAACTGGTAATATCCTTATAGATCATTTTCATGTCAGTCAATCTACTAGCGTTGCAAACAAAAGCGGCAATCTCCAAACAAAAATATTTAAAAAAAGGAAAATAAATAATTTCTTAAGCTCCGCCTTCTGGACATCCGATCACAAAACAATTTTTATATGATTCTTATCAGTTTTATTGCGTTAATTTAATTTTGCTAGTTTTTACAGTTTTTCGCGGTTTCCCAAAATTATGGAAATGGGAGATTGCCGACTTTGATTTTACACCCCTCAAATGCTTTAAAAAATCACCTATAAAATTGTAAAAAATCTTTTCAAACTTGAGTAATACCGTTTTAAAGTGCTGGTAATTCTGTAAACTACGTTTTTACTTATAACTTACGTAAAAGGTTTCAAAAATTGCATTTTTGCGTCATATCATTTGAATTAAATTTTTGGCATTTTTTTGAATGAAACATTGTTTAGTAAGATGTTTGAAAGGTAAGTTGTGCAAATTTGAGAGCTTTATAAGAAAAATTTTATTAGTTACACATTTTTAAATAATGTTTAAACAAAATTCAGCCCACACCGTACTTATGCCCATACATTTTATTTCTTTTTATTATAACCATAAAATAGCTTAATTGTTCTTCTTTCCAATTAAGCTATCCTTTCTTGTTCCTTCTCTTAATTTCCTTCTTTCTTGTCCAATTTGTAAAATTTTATTTGATCCATTAATTAGAGAAATACACTGAAATAACTCAGCCGTGCACTTCGCTAGTTTACAGTGCGCCAATGTTTGTGAGAAGGGTGACTTTAGCGTTATAAATAAAAAATTATAGAAGCTACAGATTTAATTTTATAAAAATTTTAATCTTATATTTAGGTTTTTTTCAATAGTCTGAATTTTTCAACAGTCAAGTCAGTTTTTTTCTAAAATTTATATTTTCGGGGTTATTTAAAGAAACATCTAATTTCGCAGTTCATTTGTTTAATAAAAAATTAAGTGCCCACTTCTAGAGTAGAACTTTTTAATATGTTGTGTATTAAACATTTCTTAGGGCCATCGGTACATAATTCGCAAATATTTTAAGGCTATCCCTACTTTTTCTGTCTTTACACGGCAAATTACGTGTAGTAAAATTGTCACTGGTATGGATATGTAAACTTTACTTGACAATTTCATCATTAACTGTAAAGATGACTTTTGAATGTTCTTGGATAACTTGTACTAGTATAAATAAGTGCCTTAATTGTTAATTCAGTTAATTAATATGATTATTTCATATTTCCGACCAATAGAAAGCTACAGAAATACAAATTAAATTGATCATTTTTGATAATATCCCATCGTCAAGTATATTACGTCAGATGCCCTTCGTTGCTGTGAAAAAATACATTCAGTGACATTAATGACAATTACTGTTTTAAAACTTATAAAAGTGATGACTTTCAATCGTCAAATATTTATAACAACTGTGTGTTTAATTGTACTAATTTGTACTTACATAAATAAATTACAATAAAATTTTGGTTTTAAACAGTTTTATTCATGAAATAATCGCAGCAAATTGCAGCTCGATCTCTGAAATTATTATCGAATTGTTTCCCTCGTGCCACTTGACGTAATTTCACTCCCCTTCGGGTCGTGAAATTAACACTGTCAAAGTGTCACTCGGGAAAAATTCGATAATTTCAGAGCTCTTGTGCAATTACTACTGATAATTTTTTCACTACCTATGTATTCAGTAATAATTTATCTACTGTACAACAAAAGCTAATAATCAATCGAGAAAAGAGGAAAAGTGATAAAGTGATTTTTTAATAATATATTGTTACTATGAAACGCTTACAACTTTGAACATCTGTAACAACACAATACTTGGATCACTGAATATATCCTGGTGTATTCTCTGCTTTGGATCTTCCATAAATAATAAACAATAAATAACTTTTTATTAAGTTCACGTCTTAAATCAATTACTTATTAAACACATTATCAATATTATTTAATCAACAACTGAAAATATTCCCAATGCCAGGTCAAATATTTAAAATTTTCACTGTCTGACTGACAATATGCTGGCAATATTCTATTTACTACTGACAAAGATTTGGAAAATATTACCACGGACATTGTGTTCATTTTTTTTCAAATCCTGAAAAAAAACAATAAATATTTTTGAAAAATTTAAACGCAAAATGAAAGACTAAATTATTACCGAGGGCCGAAAGTCTCTGACAATAAATAAAAAGTTTATTTTGAATGAGATATTTTGAAATTAAAAGTCACACTAAATTTTCTTTTAGTTTTTTAGCCCTGTAACTTATTAAAATAAACATTATAGAAGTTCTCAGGGACTTTCGGCCCTCGCTAATAACGTAATCTCTTATTCTGAGTTTAAAATTTTCAAAAATAATTATTAGTTTTCTCAGAATTCGAAAAAAAAAATGAATCCCATTTGAGTAGCATTTCAGCAGAAACTACGTACCCATCCCCTTAATGAAATTAAAAAACATCTATATTGTTTGAATTTTTCCGAAGGGAAAATCTATATGCATTTGTATTAAATATTTTGTATTTGTGTTAAATGAGGCGCTCAGAGCAACAGTGGCACAGTCCACAAATTGAGCATTTTTAGATTAATACATCAATAAAATCAGAAAAATTGGATATATGGTTCAACAGTGGTCTACACAATCTAGCTCTATATTTGGCAAGATAGCACTACATAATGTATTGTTGCCTTGACAGATACTAAAAATACGAATGAAACAGTGGCCTAACCCTCAATTGTGTGGCTCAGACCCATCAAACAAGTGTTCATCGTATCAGAATCAGAATAATACGCATAATTCATAAGAATGACTATTTTTAATTTTATAAAGTAATATTTAATAATAATAACTTTAACCCCGTCCTTGACTGAGTGGTAAGAGCGCCTACCTTTGGATCGAAAAATCCGAATGGTTGTGAGTTCGAATCTCACCAGGGTCAGAAATGTTTCATTTATTATAAATTAATAAATGAAAATAGTTTCTGTCCTTGTGGGATCGGTACTCACCGGAGGGACCGCAGACGTTCAGATACCGTTAGCGTCTCTTTGCAAAGACAATGACGTCAACTTTGCAAAGTAACAAGACACTTACTCAACACACACACACACACACACACTACACATTACACTAGGTACCTAACTGTTAAAAATTACCGTACCTACCATGCCAATGGCCATTAATTGTCGAGTCATTAACCTTTTTTAAATAAAAAAAAACAATAATTTAATTTGTCATATTAATTTCCTATTTGGTAGCAAATTTTGTGGCTTATTACAAACTAAAATAGTAAATTAGTAATACAAAGTATTAATTTGTATTAATTGTATCAATTAAAATAAATAATTCTTTTGCGATTCAATTTTTAAATCTTTTTTCTGTCGGTATCTTACTGTGTACAGGTAATGCTAAGAATTACCATAATCTGTTCTCGGGAGTCTTAGTACACAAGATTAATGACGATGAACGACCCAAAAATACGAAAAATGTGCATGGCCAGGTAATAATAAAAATGTTTACAAGCTAATAGTACTTTGAGGAATACGCAAAAACGTTGCCAAACTTCAGGGCTTCTTATAATCGGTAGCTCAATGTGGGCTTCCTAACGCTGCTGAACTTCTACAGAGTATATACTTTTTTTCGCAGCGCAAACTGGTGGTAGATACCATGAACTACGAGTGTATGTTTTGATAATAATTCCAGGCATAAGCAGCCCGGGCTTCGTATTGTTAATCATGATTTCAGAGCTACCTATGGTACATTTCTAAAATTTGTCCGAATATATATGAAACCCAAGCGTATTCACATGTTCTGAGCTTGGTTAAAATATCGAGAGATGGTGTAAAGTACGTTTTTTGGGGAAATAACATTAAAGAATTACGAAGCCCGAATCCGGGCTTCGTAAGGAGGTGTCGGGCTTCGTATGACCGGTGCGATATAGCGTTTTTGGCTTCCTAAAGTCGGAATCCATATATATATATATATATATATATATATATATATATATATATATATATATATATATATATATGGATTCCGACTTTAGGAAGCCAAAAACGCTATATCGCACCGGTCATACGAAGCCCGCATTCGGGCTTCGTAATTCTTTAATGTTATTTCCCCAAAAAACGTACTTTACACCATCTCTCGATATTTTAACCAAGCTCAGAACATGTGAATACGCTTGGGCTTCATATATATTCGGACAAATTTTAGAAATGTACCATAGGTAGCTCTGAAATCATGATTAACAATACGAAGCCCGGGCTGCTTATGCCTGGAATTATTATCAAAACATACACTCGTAGTTCATGGTATCTACCACCAGTTTGCGCTGGGAAAAGAAGTATATACTCTGTAGAAGTTCAGCAGCGTTAGGAAGCCCACATTGAGCTACCGATTATAAGAAGCCCTGAAGTTTGGCAACGTTTTTGCATATTCCTCAAAGTACTATTAGCTTGTAAACATTTTTATTATTACCTGGCAATGCACATTTTTTGTATTTTTGGGTCGTTCATCGTCATTAATCTTGTGTACTAAGACTCCCGAGAACAGATTATGGTAATTCTTAGCATTACCTGTACACAGTAAGATACCGACAGAAAAAAGATTTAAAAATTGAATCGCAAAAGAATTATTTATTTTAATTGATACAATTAATACAAATTAATACTTTATATTACTAATTTACTATTTTAGTTTGTAATAAGCCACATAATTTGCTACCAAATAGGAAATTAATATGACAAATTAAATTATTGTTTTTTTTTTATTTAAAAAAGGTTAATGCCTCGACAACTAATGGCCATTGGCATGGTAGGTACGGTAATTTTTAACAGTTAGGTACCTAGTGTAATGTGTAGTGTGTGTGTGTGTTGAGTAAGTGTCTTGTTACTTTGCAAAGTTGACGTCATTGTCTTTGCAAAGAGACGCTAACTGTATCCGAACGTCTGCGGTTCCTCCGGTGAATACCGATCCCACAAGGACAGAAACTATTTTCATTTATTAATTTATAATAAATGAAACATTTCTGACCCTGGTGAGATTCGAACTCACAACCATTCGGATTTTTCGATCCAAAGGTAGGCGCTCTTACCACTCAGTCAAGGACGGAGTTAAAGTTATTATTATTAAATATTACTTTATAAAATTAAAAATAGTCATTCTTATGAATTATGCGTATTATTCTGATTCTGATACGATGAACACTTGTTTGATGGGTCTGAGCCACACAATTGAGGGTTAGGCCACTGTTTCATTCGTATTTTTAGTATTTGTCAAGGCAACAATACATTATGTAGTGCCATATTGCCAAATATAGAGCTAGATTGTGTAGACCACTGTTGAACCATATATCCAATTTTTCTGCTTTTATTGATGTATTAATCTAAAAATGCTCAATTTGTGGACTGTGCCACTGTTGCTCTGAGCGCCTCATTTAATACAAATACAAAATATTTAATACAATAATGCATATAGATTTTCCCTTCGGAAAAAATCAAACAATATAGATGTTTTTTAATTTCATTAAGGGAATGGGCACGTAGTTTCTGCTGAAATGCTACTCAAATGGAATTCATTTTTTTTTTCGAATTCTGAGAAAACTAATAATTATTTTTGAAAATTTTAAACTCAGAATAAGAGATTACGTTATTAGCGAGGGCCGAAAGTCCCTGAGAACTTCTATAATGTTTATTTTAATAAGTTACAGGGCTAAAAACTAAAAGAAAATTTAGTGTGACTTTTAATTTCAAAATATCTCATTCAAAATAAACTTTTTATTTATTGTAAGAGACTTTCGGCCCTCGGTAATAATTTAGTCTTTCATTTTGCGTTTAAATTTTTCAAAAATATTTATTGTTTTTTTTCAGGATTTGAAAAAAAAAATGAACACAATGTCCGTGGTAATATTTTCCAAATCTTTGTCAGTAGTAAATAGAATATTGCCAGCATATTGTCAGTCAGACAGTGACAATTTTAAATATTTGACCTGGCATCGGGAATATTTTCAGTTGTTGATTAAATAATATTGATAATGTGTTTAATAAATACTTGATTTAAGACGTGAACTTAATAAAAAGTTATTTATTGTTTATTATTTATGGAAGATCCAAAGCAGAGAATACACCAGGATATATTCAGTGATCCAAGTATTGTGTTGTTACAGATGTTCAAAATTGTAAGCCTTTCATAGTAACAATATATTATTAAAAAATCACTTTATCACTTTTCCTCTTTTCTCGATTGATTATTAGCTTTTGTTGTACAGTAGATAAATTATTACTGAATACATAGGTAGTGAAAAAATTATCAGTAGTAATTGCACAAGAGCTCTGAAATTATCGAATTTTTCCCGAGTGACACTTTGACAGTATTAATTTCACGACCGAAGGGGAGTGAAATTACGTCAAGTGGCACGAGGGAAACAATTCGATAATAATTTCAGAGATCGAGCTGCAATTTGCTGCGATTATTTCATGAATAAAACTGTTTAAAACCAAAATTTTATTGTAATTTATTTATGTAAGTACAAATTAGTACAATTAAACACACAGTTGTTATAAATATTTGACGATTGAAAGTCATCACTTTTATAAGTTTTAAAACAGTAATTGTCATTAATGTCACTGAATGTATTTTTTCACAGCAACGAAGGGCAACTGACGTAATATACTTGACGATGGGATATTATCAAAAATGATCAATTTAATTTGTATTTCTGTAGCTTTCTATTGGTCGGAAATATGAAATAATCATATTAATTAACTGAATTAACAATTAAGGCAATTAATTATACTAGTAAAAGTTATCCAAGAATATTCAAAAGCCATCTTTACAGTTAATGATGAAGTTGTCAAGTAAAGTTTACATATCCATACCAGTGACAATTTTACTACACGTAATTTGCGGTGTAAAGACAGAAAGAGTGGGGATAGCCTTAAAATATTTGCGAATTATGTACCGATGGCCCTAAGAAATGTTTAATAAACAACATATTAAAAAGTTCTACTCTAGAAGTGGGCACTTAATTTTTTATTAAACAAATGAACTGCGAAATTAGATGTTTCTTTAAATAACCCCGAAAATATAAATTTTAGAAAAAAACTGACTTGACTTGAAAAATTCAGACTATTTAAAAAAACCTAAATATAAGATTAAAATTTTTATAAAATTAAATCTGTAGCTTCTATAATTTTTTATTTATAACGCTAAAGTCACCCTTCTCACAAACATTGGCGCACTGTAAACTAGCGAAGTGCACGGCTGAGTTATTTCAGTGTATTTCTCTAATTAATGGATCAAATAAAATTTTACAAATTGGACAAGAAAGAAGGAAATTAAGAGAAGGAACAAGAAAGAATAGCTTAATTGGAAAGAAGAACAATTAAGCTATCTTATGGTTATAATAAAAAGAAATAAAATGTATGGGCATAAGTACGGTGTGGGCTGAATTTTGTTTAAACATTATTTAAAAATGTGTAACTAATAAAATTTTTCTTATAAAGCTCTCAAATTTGCACAACTTACCTTTCAAACATCTTACTAAACAATGTTTCATTCAAAAAAATGCCAAAAATTTAATTCAAATGATATGACGCAAAAATGCAATTTTTGAAAACTTTTACGTAAGTTTTAAGGAAAAACGTAGTTTACAGAATTACCAGCACTTTAAAACGGTATTACTCAAGTTTGAAAAGATTTTTTACAATTTTATAGGTGATTTTTTAAAGCATTTGATGTATTTTTAAAATTTACTCAATAATTTTATTTTAGAAATGAAACTATGAAACTATGAATGAAACTATTCCTTTTTGACAAAAATTAAGAAAGATAACAAAAATGTACCTAAACAAAAACCGAAAATTACCAACTAAAAAATTGTTTATAAAAAGTGATCAAAAATGTTTTCTCTAAAACTTACCTAAAATATATTTAATAATAAGCTTGAACAATAATAAATTTTCAACAAAAAAGTATTTTTAGCTCTTAAACATTATGTCTGCGTAACTTCGAACCTATTAATAACTTTTTTATTACCAGTTTTACGAAAAAAGTTATTCTTTATAAAATACTCTGCATCGTATATGATCTCAGATGCAACCATCAAATATCAAATTTTATTAATTTTACATACGAGGTTTTACATACGATTTTACATTTTGACATACGAGGTATGTAAAAAAATATGAATTTCACTCAAGAGTAAAGTACCTTTAGATTTCACAATATCGAAAATTGTTATTAAAAAAAGTTGGTTGGAATTACAAAATATGTTTCACTGTTTAATTACATTCTTCTAAATGAGATATTGTGAACTATAAAGGTATGGTATGTTTAACAGTAAATGGTCGAGTTCAATTAGTTACCACTATAAACATCCTGGAATAACCGATAATAGTATAAAAGGTCCGGTTTCAGGTAAAATTTAAATATCTTTTTTGGTACAATTTCTTTGCTTTATTATGGGATTACCGTCTAGTCAGTGTTAATTGTCAAAAGACCAACTCTGTCTACCTCGGTTGCTTATCGCTCCGGGTGGGTCTTAACAATGGGCCAGGTCAGATAAATTTAATAATATTTACGACCGCACTAATTGAACTCAACCATTTACTGTTGAACAAACCATACTGAACTGTTAAGCAAAAGTCATATTTGTTTGATATCTGATGGTTGTTTTTTGGACTTTAGACCAGAATAGAATATTTTATGAAGAATAACTTTTTTTCGTAAAATTAATAATAAAATAGTTGAAATAATTGAAATAAAATAATGATGATGGGTATCCGTAATTTGAGAAAACATTGAATTTTTTTTTCAATTATAATGATGTAATTATAATAAAACATAGTTTTTAATTCCCAACAACTTTTTATAATACCCATATTTTGATATTCTGGAATATAAAGGTACTTTACTCTTTAACAAAATTCGTATTTTTGACATACCTCGTATAAAATTGATAAAACTTGATATCTGATGATTGGGTTTTAGATTTTAGACTATGCAGAGCAATTTATGAAGAATAAACTTTTTTTCGTAAAATTTGTAATAAAAATGTTTCAAATATGGTTCCTTGCTACGCAGACATAGTGTAGAAGAGCTTATTTATAAGCATTTTCAAATTGTAATGCCATATTCGGATTCAGCATAATCAAAAACAAAATAGAAACAAAATTCAACGATATTTTTAAAATTATTTGCATATGCAATTTCATCCTTCTAATGGAAAAAAAAATTTTGAAAATTTTTCTAATCAACATTATTTTTAGTTTTTTATTTCAATTATGATACATATAGATATTTGTATAACAAGGGAGGAAAGTGCTTCTTTTCCTCCCGAGAATGAAGTTTACTGCCCGACGCGTAGCGGAGGGCAGTAATCATTCAAGGGAGGAAAAGGCACTTTACTCCCATGTTATACATATGGTTTTTCCACCTTCCTCAAATAACAAGTCATTTTTTCATTTTTACTTAATTTATTTGTGTAACTAACCAACAAAATTTATTAGAACTAAAACTAATAAGTACGTACAATATAACTGTCAACTGTCAAATATAAGTCAAAATAAAAATGTAAACATTGTTAAATCAAAATAACAATTTACAGTTTTTTACCATTCTGTGAAATACAGAGTGTTTTATAAATAAACGTTAAAATGTATACAAACTTACGTAATAGAAAATAGATATTGTACAGGGCGTCAATAAGTTATATTTTTATGAATGAAATACCATGATGTCACTTTTACTTTTCTTCCCTAGGGAGGAAAAGTACAACTTTGCTCCCTACAATCAGGTCCGGAAAAGTATACTTTCGGTAGAGGTAGGTGGAAAACTCTTTTATTATTCATTTTACAAAAAACAGTTATTCTTTATAAAATGTTCTACAGGGTCTAAAACCTAAAATACAACCGTCTAATATCAAATTTTGTCAATTTTATACGAGGTATATAAAAAAAATATGAATTTTCCCAAGAGTACTTAAATAATATACCCTTATTTTTCACAATATTGAAAATTGTGCTTATGTAAAGTTGTTTAGAACTAAAAACCATAATTAACCCGCCAGTGGTCGCTATATGAGATTTTCTCTCACGGTTTCAGAAAATTGCACAGAATTTTTTTTCTGGGAAATTATAAGATCTGTAGTTCCTTCTAGTCTCCTAACTATCCTCCCTCGACAATCTAATAGAATCGTCCGCTTAGATAGTGACTCAGTTGACCTAATATCACCCAATTGTTGAGTCAGCGCGCTTCAAGTGAGATATTCTCTCATCAAGCGACCACCCGCGTTACGAACTGTACATAAAAATTAATTTTATTTTGGCACTTAAAACCTAAAATAATGTAAAAAAAATTGTAATTGTCATCAATCAATTTTTCCAGAGCATTCTTGTTATATTTGTGTGCTGTGCCGTAAATTATCAAGATACGAAGATTGATTAATATTGGTTTAATTCCGATTATTTCTTTTTATTTTATTATATTATTATCTATATTATGTTACATTTTTTTTCTTATTATTAGTTAAGAAAAAAAGTTTAAAAACTGTTTTAAAAACTTTATTTTGTAAAAAAAGGTAAAATTTGGATATGTGAGAGAAAATCTCACGCGCGACCACTCGCGTAACAATCTACCTAGCGACCAATGCCGGGTCGCTAGGTTGGGAATCTATCTTTGGTTGGGAAATAAGCCACAATTAAATTGAAAAAATAATTTTATTCGCGTTTGGACGCCCAAATCGGATGTCGTTGTCAAAATATAAAATATTACTAATATTTACTCGGTAATATTTTGTATTTTGACAATGACATCCGATTTGGGCGTCGAAACGTTAATAAAATTATTTTTTCAATTTAATTGTGGCTTATTTCCGAATCAAAATAATTATAAAAATGCCACAAGAAAATAGCTTCAGAACAACACTAAAAACCATCTTCCAATATTCCATCCTTCTCATTGAAATATTCTGAACTATAAAGGTACTTTATTCTTGATCGAAATTTATCTTTTTTGACATACCTCGTATAAAATTAATCAAAATTGATATAAGATGGTTGTATTTAAGGTCTTTGGCCATGCAGAACTTTTTACAAAGGATAACTTTTTTTTCGTATAATTAATAATAGACCAGTAAGGATCTGTTTTTAGATGGATGTGAGAGGTGGCATTCAGATTTTTGCGGATAAAGTTAGGTGATAACTTCGTTATTAATAATTGATTAATGCTCCGTCTCAAATATGCCCGGAACATTAATAAAAAAAATAAAATATTTAAAAATTTCAAAAAATTTCGTTTTTTTTTTCTAATTTTTTTGCTTATAACTTTAAAACGATTCATTCTGGAACAAAGTCGTATAGGAATAAAACAAAGGTAATTAAATTTTCTATCAGATGCGATTGGTTAAAAGTCTCTTAATTAATCACCCTTGCTGCAAAATAGCAATAAATATAAAATAAGGGGGCAAAACAAGCCTGTTATTATTCAATTATTTTCCATCACTTAGGTTACACTTGGAACCTTCCTAATTCGCTTAGAAAATTTTTGTAATGTGCTAAAACCGTACACCAAATTTCATTAAAATTGACTTACTAGATTTTGAATAATAATTTTGCAATCTAAACTTTTTTAAAAAATTAAACTTTTTTAAAATCTTGCACAACAAAAACTAGTGTATACAAAGATTTGTCAATTTTTTTACATATAAAGAAGCACTCCACCTATCTAATGCACTTTACAGAATTAAAATCGGATTGTTTAAGCAGCCTCAGCAATGTTTTAAAGTTATAAACAATTTTTTGGCTTATAAACAAATTAGTCCTGTGGCCAGGAGGGGGTGCTGCGGGCTCCTTTATTTAGATGCACTTACCCAAGATTTTTATGTATTTTTTGACCCGTGGAACACGATTTTTTTGGGTAACAGTTGATCCGGATATCAATAAAATTGTTATAAACAAACAACTTGAGGAATTACATAACCTCGATTTTTCGCAAAATAAAACACTTTTTTATATTTCTTGGGTAAGTCTAAGCAAAAAATGTTCTTACAAATTTTTTCGTAGGATGCATAGTTTTCGAGATAAACGCAGTGGAACTTTCAAAAAATCGAAAAAGTGCAATTTTTGAACGCGAATAATTTTGATTAAAAAATAAAATAGCAATTCTGCTGACAGAATTTGAAAGTATAAATCAAATTATACCGGTTTTAATTATTTACATTGCTAAAAATTGATTTTTTATTATTAAACAAAGCTATTTGTTTAAAAGCCAAAAAATTATTTATAAGTTTAAAACATTGCTGAGGCCCCTTAAATAATCCGATTTTAATTCTGTAAAGTGTATTAGATAGGTAAAGCACCTCTTTATATGTAAAAAATTAGATAACTTCTAAATGGTCTACTTTTTGTTCAGAAAGATTTTAAAAAATTTGAACTTTTTTAAAAACATTTAAATTGCAAATTTATTATGCAAAATCTATTAGGTCGATTTTAATGAAATTTGGTACACAGTTTAAGTATGTTACAAAGAATTTCCTAAGCGAATTACTAAGGTTCTAAGTACCACCGAAGTGGTTAAAAACATTGAATAACAACAGGCATATTTTGCCCCCTTATTTTGTATTTATTGCTATATTGCAGAAAAGGTAATAAGTTAAGACATTTTTGACCAGTCGGATATCATACAAAATTCAATTATCTTTATTTTATTTCTCTACGACTTTGTTCCAAAACGAATCGTTTTAAAGTTATAAGCAAAGAAACAGAAAAAAATCGACGTTTTTCGAATTTTTAAATATTTTATTTTTTTATTAATGTTCCGGCCATATTTGAGAAGGAGCATAAGTAAATTATTATTAACGAAGTTATCACCTTACTTTATCTGCAAAAATTCGAATGCCACCTTTCACATCCAAAAATAGACGTTTTTTCACAAATCCTTACTGGTCTATAATAAAATAGTTATCATAATTGAAATAACTGAAAATAATGTTGTATATCCATAATTAAAAAAATTCAACTTTTTTTTAATTAGAAAGATGAAGTGGAACATTAGAATATAGTTCTTAATTCCAAACAACTTTTCATTACAACAATTTTTAATATTTTGAATAATAAAGCTACTTTACTCTTGAGTAAAATTCATATTTTTTGACATAATATCTCGTATACGGCTTAAAAAAAATGAACTGATGGTTCTATTTTTAATTTAGACCATGCACAACTTTTCACGTTGACGAACAGAACGTCTATAGTCGTCTAATTTCCATTGATGTAATGTGACACAACGTCTATATACGTTGAATTTTTCCCTATTCTACTTTGCAAAATACATATAGTGTCACAACACTTGCTTATACATTTGACGCAGTGTCCGACAACGTGTTAATTGGACACACTGTACAAAACAATTATTGTTATTGTTTAAACAAATAATAATCAATTAGCGGCAAAATCTCTGAGTAGAACTTTTTTACTTTAACATGTATATAAACTAACAAAAAAAGTTTTAGAAAAAGATAATCTTGTTTGAATTGCTCCGAAACAATGCATCTTTTCGTTCTATCTTGACTCTTCTAAAATGCTTCGTATAGATTGCTGAATAGAATTGGGCTTCTTATAACAGGCAATATGACGACTTATATACACATATAAGGATCTCGTAGAACAGTCGTATTATTTAAACGTAAATTAAAACATGGCAACATCGTCGGGCTTCGTATAATGCGTAATCCATATACACTGTGAACGCGTTTATACGAGTGGGCTTCGTAAGACTGTAGGAATAAGACAGTGCTACAATCCCCTTACCCCGTAAACCGCGGGCTTCCATTCATCGGCAGGTTGTAGCGGGCTTCCTATCATTTGTGAGCCATATATATATATATATATATATATATATATATATATATATATATATATATATATATATATATATATATATATATATATATATATATATATATATATATATATATATATATATACATCCTACTATCAATTTGGCATCGATACATTATGCATTTACCATCGATTTGGCATCGTCTTGCAAAGTGGCATCTGTATATCGATGCCACTTTACACTACCTTAATAACTTTATTCCTGTACTTGCTACCAGAAGTCTAATCAGCTCGGTAGTTAGAGATTTGATTCCTTGATGTTACTTTAATATATCAGCTTTCCTTGTTTACCTCTTACTAAGTTATATAAGTTTATTCCATAAAATGTTTGAGTCCAAAATGATCGTACAGTGAAAATATTATATACATTTAGTTCAGTGTTTTACCGTTTTGTCGCTGCCGTTATATACATGAAAACGTATATCCCACTTTCATTATCAATCATTTTGGCATCAGAAATTTGGCATCACTGTTGAATACAATATTATTCACAACGAAAAATAGACAATTTGAGAATGTATATATTATTTTCATAAAGAAATCAGTCTGGCATCATGTTTTATTGTTTTCACCCAATTTTGAAAAAATGTGAAAACTTTGTATTATCCACGTCCGTCTGTCTGTAACCACAACTCCTCCGTCAATATACCAGCTAGAATGACAAATGAGGTATCAAATGAAAGCTGATAATCCAAGGATGGTACTAAAGGTGAGATATTTGACCTTGGCGGTCTGTCCGTCGGTCTTTACGACCGCGAATATAACTCCTCCATCATTATACCAGGTAGAATGACAAATGAGGTGTCAAATGAAAGCATATAATCCAAGGATGGTACTAACGGTGAGATATTTGACCTAGGCTGTCTTTCCGTCGGTCCCTCCGACCGCAAATATAACTCCTCCGTCATTATACCAGGTAGAATGACAAATGAGGTGTCAAAAGAAAGCTTATAATACAAGGATGGTACTAAAGGTGAGATATTTGACTTAGGCGGTCTGTGACTCGGTCCCTCCGACCGCGAATATAACTTATCCGTCATTATACCAGGTAGAATGACAAATGAGGTGTCAAATGAAAGCTGATAATCCTAGGATGGTACTAAAGGTGAGATATTTGACCTAGGCTGTCTTTCCGTCGGTCCCTCCGACCGCGAATATAACTCCTCCGTCATTATACCAGGTAGAATGACAAATGAGGTGTCAAAAGAAAGCTTATAATACAAAGATGGTACTAAAGGTGAGATATTTAACTTAGGCGATCTGTGCGCCGGTCCCTCCGACCGCCAATATAACTCCTCCATCATTATACCAGGTAGAATGACAAATGAGGTGTCAAATGAAAGCTTATATTCCAAGGATGGTAATAAAGGTGAGATATTTGACCTAGGCTGTCTTTCCGACGGTCCGTACGACCGGGAATATAACTCCTCCGTCATTATACCATGTAGAATGAGAAATGAGGTGTCAAATGAAGGCTGATATTCCAAGGATGGTACTAAAGGTGAGATATTTGACCTACATGGTCTGTCCGTCGGTCCGTCCGACCGCGAGTATAACTCCTCAATCATTATACCAGGTAGAATGATAAATGAGGTGTCAAATGAAAGCTTATAATCCAAGGATGGTACTAAAGGTGAGATATTTGGCCTAGGCAATCTTTCTGTCGGTCCGTACGACCGCGAATATAACTTCTCCGTCATTATACCAGGTAGAATGACAAATGAGGTGTCAAATGAAAGCTTATATTCCAAGGATGGTACTAAAGGTGAGATATTTGACCCAGGCTGTCTTTCCGTCGGTCCGTACGACCGCGCATATAACCCCTCCGTCGTTATACCAGGTAGAATGACAAATGAGGTGTCAAATGAAAGCTGATAATCCAATGATAGTACTACAGGTGAGCGATTTGACCTAGGCTGTCTTTCCGCCGGTCCGTACGACCGCGACTATAACTTCTGCGTCTTTATACCAAGTAGAATGACAAATGAGTTGTCAAATGAAAGCTGATAATCCAATGATGGTACTACAGGTGAGCGATTTGACCTAAGCTGTCTTTCCGCCGGTCCGTACGACCGCGACTATAACTTCTGCGTCTTTATACCAAGTAGAATGATAAATAAGGTGTCAAATGAAAGCTTATAATCCAAGGATGGTACTAAAAGTGAGATATTTGGCCTAGACAATCTTTCTGTCGGTCCGTACGACCGCGAATATAACTTCTCCGTCATTATACCAGGTAGAACGACAAATAAGGTGTCAAATGTAAGCTGGTAATACAAGGATGGTACTAAAGGTGAGATATTTGACCTAGGCGGTCTGTCGGTGGGTCCGTCCGACCGCGAATGTAACTCCTCTATCATTATACCAGCTATAATAATAAATGAGGTGTCAAATGAAAGCTTATAATCCAAGGATGGTACTAAAGGTGAGATATTTGAGCTGGGTACTCTTTCTGTCGGTCCATACGACCGCCAATATAACTCCTCCGCCATTATACCGGGTAGAATGACAAATGAGGTGTCAAATAAAAGCTTGTGGGTGAAAACCTAGGACTTACGAAGTCCAATTTAAAAATAGGGCATATCGGAGATATGCCTTAGACATCATAGGAGACAATGACACAGAAAAATCAAACAAGCAATATGTCAAAAGGGCCTTAGTTATGTATCTTCGGTCCTGTTGGTCCAATCGTGATGTATAGCACCTCAAATGATAGGATTTGAAAAACAGAATACAATGAGAGAAAAATCAAATACAACCTCATGTCAAAAGGGCCTTAGTCGCGTATCTTCGGTCCTATAAGACCAATCGTGACGTACGGCATCCCAAATAATAGGACTTGACAAATAAAATACAATGACACAGAAAAATCAAATACAGCAACAAGTCAAAAGGGCCCTAGTTATGTATATCTAGTCCTATTGGTCCAATTGTGACGTACAGCAGCTCAAATGGTAGGGTTTAATGAACAGAATACAATGACACAGAAAAATCAAATACAGCAATATGTCAAAAGGGCCTTATTTACGTATCTTCGCTCCTATTGGTCCAATCGTGACGTACAGCACCTAAAAAAACTGGATTTGACTAATATAATACAATGACGTATGAAAATCAATTACAGCATCATGTCAAAAGGGCCTTAGTCTTGTATCTACGGTTCTATTGGTTCAATCGTGACGTACAGCGTCTGAAATGATGGGATTTAACTGGCAGAATAAGATGGTGTAGACAAATGAAAATGACGGCATGTAATAACACTTTAAAATTGTAGAAATAAAATGGATTAACACACATGGTATGACATATTAGGTGAGAGTATTTAACAAATAGAATACGATTACATACGTCCAGTTTTTGACAAGCGACTTCTCTACATATGATAAACGCGAAAGGGCCCCAACGTTCACTGCTCGACATAGGCCTCCCGTTTACTGCATATACCCACTGCTTTCTGACGCTGTGACTTCAGAGGATAGGATTTAACGAATAGAACGACAAAGAAGACTAAACAAGGCAGCTCACGGGAAAAACACAACTGTCCGTTTTATACTCTACAGGGAAGCATCAAATATTCAACGTAAGAATATATTAGAGTATAACGGTATGATAAATCTTTTTCTTCTTTTTTTCATTTAGTGCATTCCGTACGTTTTTTAAACATAATCAGGAGAAGTTGTTGAATTTCTGAAGTCTATAAAAGAATTTCTTAACAAACCTTTTTTTAATTGTGTTATGGATTATTTTTAAGAATGTGTTTAAAAGGCAGTTCGCAGGCTTATTGTTCAATGGGCTTATCACTTTCAAGCGCCTGTCTTTTTTGTAGGACTATTAATTGTTACTTGTGATTTCAACCATTCTAGCGGGGCAATGCCTTTTCTATAACTGAAATGAATATTGTTATCCATTTAATTTTTTTCCTCAATTAATTGAATGCCTCCTACTGGTGTTTGGTCTAAGCTTACCGCTTTTCCCCATTTAAGCTAAACTGCTCGTCAAAAGTTAGGGATATAGAAAATTATGCTCATTTTCATAGCTAATTTTTTCGAGAACAGATTAACGGATTCCACTATTTTTTTTTAATATTTTAGATTTTTCTTTAGTATTTACACAGTTGTGCAAAGGTTTACACAAACTTCTTTTTTGTACTTATACCGAGTGGTAGGTATAAGTACAGAAAAGAAGTTTGAGTAAACCTCTTGATAGGTATTAGTTACGTATCTTCACTCCCATTGGTCCCAACGTGTCGTACGGCGGCTCAAATCATTGGAATCAGCCAACAGAATACAATGACAAGGGAGCGGATTTATATGCGATCAATTTTGATGAAATATTCGCATATATATGCGGTAAAAAATTACGAAATATGCGCAAGATATGCACAAAAATTCAAAAAATGCGCATTTCGGGAAACCACAAATTTTCTGTCTTATTTAGTAATCTTATTTATTATTTTTCAAATAAAATCATTTTTTATATATGCAATTTATTCACAGTTTTTACAAAAACTGCTACCAATAGTTACCTATTTAAAATAAAACAACAATATCACTATAAATATATCTTCGATTATAATTCACTACAATGTGTTTTTCCAAATTCTTTACGAGGAAACATATTCTTTGATCAGACAAAATATTTTTATAACTTGAAAAACTCCTTTCAACATCGATAATTGGTGCGTATTTAAAATAACTTGTTAATTTCCGTTAGAAAATCGTAAAACTTTGGCTAAAGGTGTAAATTCTCTTAACAATAGAGGATTTAAAAAATCACCAGAATTATAGGTAGGTACCTACCCTAATAGCACAAGGACGTCCAATGGACGTCCTTCACGGACTTTAGGGACGTCCATTGGACGTCCGTTTTCGTCCGAGGAACGTCCTTTATACGTCCTATTTTGGTCCAAATGTCGCGCTACCGAACGTCCATTGGACGTCCATCTAATGTCCGAGGGGACATATATTGGATCTTAATCGGACGTAAATTGGACCTTAATCGGACGTCCTAGGGGACGTAAATTGGACCCTAATCGGACGTAAATTGGACCTTAATCGGACGTAAATTGGACCTTAATCGGACGTAAATTGGACCTTAATCGAACGTAAATTGAACCTTAATCGGACGTAAATTGGACTTTAATCGGACGTAAATTGGACCTTAATCGGACGTAAATGGGACCTTAATTGGACGTAAATTGGACCTTAATCGGAGTAAATTGGATCTTAATCGGACGTCTTAGGGGACGTGAATTGGACCTTAACAGGACGTCCAATTTTGGTCCAAATTCCACGTTGCCAAACGCCCAATGGAGGTCCACCTAACGTCCGAAGGGACGTTCGGTGGACGTCAATTGGGCCTTCATAGGACGTCCCAGTTTGGTCCAATGTATTGCTGCCGATCATCCATCTAACGTCCTGGGAGGACGTTCGGTGGACGTCTAGAGACGATATTTATACCTGTGGAGAATGTATTGTGGGAAATAAAAAATATATTTTTTAAGGAACTTATATTACATCTTATATTAATTTACAATTATTGGATATTAGATTATTTACATTAAATTATAATTACATTTCTCCAAGAAATTAACGCACCACCTTAAAAATGGGCCATTTTTGATGTCTCGAATTTCCTAAAGCCATTGTCCCATCTAAGTGATTTTTTTAATAATATTATAGCCTAGGCTATATGGGCTACCTCCATAAGCTTGTCATGCACGGGGAGCTATACTGTAATAATATTATATCACATCGCCGAGGGAACTCTACATTACATATACTTTTCGAATCAAAACTTTTATTCTCTTAATATTATTACTTAAAAAATATATACTACATTCGTCTCGCTAAACTCGAAAAATAACTTATAAACCATAAAAATCTCCAAAAATATAAATGACATAAATGAGAATTGGCACAATTATTATTATGGTTTTAAGTTGATTTTTCGGATTTAACTACAATATTATGCAAAAAATTATGTTATATCGCAGATTTAAAATGGGTTTATCTCGAAAACAGTTATATTAAGTTTAGCGAGATGATTGTAGTACACTTTTTTTAAGTAAAAATATTAAGAGAATAAAAGTAGACTGGTACGCAGTCTGATTTTTGCATAAGAGTTTAATGAAATGGTAACAAATCAATTGGAAGTTCTTTCCGACAAAATACATGGAACGTTTTCGGTAGTCTGATGTTCCAAGTTTTTAACCCGTTCCACAATTAAAACTTCCCCGGTTCCAGTATTCCCGTACATCAAAGTTTGTCCGACTAGACACCGTGAAGCTATTAACAAATTTTCAGCTTGCTGTTAATCAACTTTTTTTATTACGCGGGATCCAGGTCTATAAATGAATACAATAAATAAGTAGGTAGGTACATATTATACACTTATTTATACGAGTACAATTAATAGTAGAGCTGGTTTTTGGGATGTTACAAGCAGCATTTGCATTTCCACAGAGATACTTATGACAGAAATAATAAAATACCGAGACGGACTATTATTATAATAATTTACAATAGGACCCGACGGCCGACGCTATAGGGACAGGTAAAATTTATGACTGAACAATGCACCGAGCATCGATACAAGCAATATGTACCGGTCGAAGGTTATTTTTTATTGTGCCAAATGGACGTATATAGTACCTACCTTTAAAAATCGAATACACAAATTAAAAGATATTTAACAACCATAAAGATTTGTCAAACTCTATCACCGACTTCATGAAAACAAGTATTACTACATTCTTTGATGGTTTTTGCTGTAAATTTTAAAGGATTGACATGAAATTTGGCATACGCATAGCTAACATGCCAAAGAAAAAAAGTGATATTGTGCCAATGTGTGCTATTGCCCTGGGGTGAGTTTCACTCTTTCTCTGGGGTGAAAAACGTTCAAAATAAGTCCGGACTTCGATAAACTGATTAATATTAAGCAACCTTTATTCCATACTTACAAAGTATGTGTACTTACAAATTAGTATGTGAATTTGGGGGGTGAGTTTCACCCCGAGGAGGGGTGATATACAAAATATAGATAGATACACAAAATATATACAAAAATGTTTCAAAACATCGAAAAAATGTGGTAAAATGCAAATATACATATCATATTATGATAAAATTGCGATTTTGGCGATTTGCCTTTTTGGATAGAATGATGATGATGTTGATTAGGATAAAACTGCGAAGAATTTTTTTATCGAAATATAGTAAAAAATATGAAAAATATACCAAAAAGCTTGAAAAAATATGTAAGTATGTAAGGAAAAACATAAATAATTAAATAAACTTTTGACAACACAACACAAAAGTTTGAAACACTCACTATTTGGATTGGTTGTCCTGGCTTGTGATTTCCTTCTTTGCAGATGACGCTCACGGATCGATGTCAATGTCCAACGGACGTCCGAGCACGGACGTCCAATGGACGTCCAAAGGACGTTCATATTTATTCAACACGTAAGTACGTCCAACGTCGGACGTCCAAAGGACGTTCATTTATAGTCCATCCGCATTAGGACTAAAACTGGACCTATTTTGGGCACACGTACGCTAAACTTCAAAAAGATGCTCTCAATATTCATCTGTAGTAAGGATACATTGATAAAAATTATATTTTTGCTTATTAGAATTAACCACCAAACTTCTATCATCTTGGTAACGGGAATAATAAAACATTATAAAGTCCACTTTACATCAACAATAATTGAACAAGAAATTGACGACAAGTTATTCAAGGTCAAATTTGGCTTATACAAAACACAATTCTACTTCCAATTTTGCCGTGAATAAACAGAAAATAAAGAAATTTGACAAAATAAAACATATCCAATTGTTCTATTTCATCAAATTCCTTCATTTTCTTTTACAAATCATACATTTTGTACTCGTCAAATTTGGCCTTGAATAACTTAGTCAATTTCTTGTTCAATTTATTGTTGATGTAGAGTGGACATAACGAATAATTTACCGATCAGATTTTCACACTTTACATAAAAACAAAAACATGCATTAGATATTAAACTACATATACAGTTTTGAATTAAATATGATTTATAATCTTTTCCATTTAAACTATTTTATTAACATAATTAAGTTAATATTTTATTAAATAATTTTGCTGTTTAATCCCCTTATTGGTAGAATATGTCCAATATGGACGATTGGAAAAGGTCCGTATTTCGTCCGAGTACGGACGTCCAAAGGACGTTCATATTTATTCCACCCGAAGGACGTCCAACACCGGACGTCCGAAGGACGTACATATTTAGTCCACCCGAAGGACGTCCAACGCCGGACGTCCAAAGGACGTACATATTTAGTCCACCTGAAGGACGTCCAACGCCGGACGTCCAACGCCGGACGTCCAAAGGACGTACATATTTAGTACACCCGAAGTACGTCCAGCGTCGGACGTCCAAAGGACGTCCGTTTATGGTCCATGGACGTTAGGATCAAAAATTGACCTATTTTGGACGTCCAAAGGACGTCGTGTGCTATTAGGGTATTAAATATAACAAAAGTATATAAAATTCGGATTTCCGGGTAAAACATCCTTCGTCATTTTAACATCCTACAATCATTTCATAACGGCGGCGTATTATCCTATAAGTACTTTGTGTAGAGATCGTTTATTTTCTAAGAAAAAATGAAAGGCGGTTAATGAGCTGTCTCTCTTGGTTCTCGAATTAATACAGACCACAGCCTGTGCGTGGAAATATTTTGTCGAATTAAAAAATTTAAATTTTGTTTTGGACTAATGAAATAAAACATTTTAGTAGTTCCAAAATGACACAAAATCTAGGCATCGGATAAAAAAGTTTATTTGAAGAAAGTGTATTGTTTTGTTCTTCTTAATGGCGGTACAGGCTCGTTTTTTTAATATTGTATTTAATTACAGAATAATTTTCAAATATTACCTAATATATTTTTCAAATTGGGCTCTGTACCGCCATTCTTTATTATATTACGGATACGTGTGCCAAATATCTTGAAAAAATATTCAAAATTACAGCCGCAATCTTGGAACGCGTTTTGGCTACCTGTTGATCGCTACTGTATCACCTTAAACAATTTTTTAAACAAAGTTTCCTTAGTTTTTAATAAAAATCTTAATCTTTACATTATTTGCATCTATAGATCACCTGACTCTTCCGTGGAACTATTTTTTCAGAACCTGCTAAATTTGTTAGATGACTTGCCTCACAAAAGCAGAAAAATTATATGCGGAGACTTCAACATAAATTATGCTGCTGCTTGTGCTACCCAAATGTTCTTGGTCAACATATTTGAATCATATGGTCTCTCCATGCACGTTAATTCTCCTACAAGGATTACAAAAACTACATCTACCATAATTGATTATATTGTCTCCGATTTCTCACCCCTTGATGTTTGCTCTACAGTTATTAATGCGGAACTATCGGATCATGAAGCAGTATATACGAAATTTAACATCTTCAGCAAACCCTCCTCGAAAACCCGACGTTTAGGTAGGATTTTTTCCGCTCGGAATTTTCATAAATTTCAAAATTTATGTTTAACTTCTGACTGGCATTTTCCTTCTACGGACGTGGACTATAATTTCAGTGATTTTTTGGAGAAGCTTGTCTGTATCTTCAATAAGGCATTTCCTTTAATTACGATTAAGCCAAAACGTCGCAAACCCTGGACTACCAAAGGTATCCGCATATCAGCAAAAAATATGCGTTCACTACTTTATATCAAGAAATTTACTATCAACGTCTCTGTCACTCAATATATCACCAATTACAGAGTCACATACTTAAAACTCATCAAATCAGCTAAAAAAGCCTACTATCAAAATCGTCTGGGAAGCTCCAAAAGTGTTACAAAAGAAACTTGGTCCATAATAAACGATCTTCGAAACAAAACCCACGCAGCTCAAACATTTGCCCTTCCAAACCCTGAAAATCTAAACGAATACTTCATTAACGTGAGTAAAAATATAACATCCACTATTCAGTCTCAACAAGATCCCATTTCCTATCTCCCTAATTCAGAAATTGTCTCGAATTCATTCTTTATAAGACCAATCTATAAATCTGAATTGATCCAAACGATCAATAGTATCAAAAGTAAATCATCTTGTAGTACTGATGGACTATCCATAAAAATCTTCTCAAATCTCACAGATAATGTGTTAGAACTCCTCGTGTCACTAATTAATGATTCCTTTGAAAACGGTAAATTTCCAGAGTGCCTAAAGACAGCCATTATTATTCCTCTTCATAAAGGTGGCGAAAAATCTAATGCCTGCAACTATAGACCTATTGCCCTACTACCGGTACTCTCCAAAATTATTGAGAGGCTCATAAAAACCCGACTTATGTCCTTTCTCTTTGATAACAATATTTTATCACAAAATCAGTTCGGCTTCTTAACTAATAAATGTACAACTGATGCCATGTTTTCTGTACTTCACGAGGTTTACCAAGCACTAAACAATAATCTTTATACTGCCACTGTTTTCTGTGACTATTCCAAAGCTTTTGATTGTGTAAATCACAACATTTTGATTAAAAAACTGAATTACTATGGAATTCGAGGTATTTCTTTGAATTGGTTTAAATCTTACTTAGATAATAGGAAACAATTGGTTAGAGCAAATGATACCGACTCTAGTCTCAAAAACATTATATGTGGAGTACCACAAGGTTCAGTATTGGGTCCTCTACTTTTCCTGATCTTTATAAATGACATCACTAATTTAAAAATCGATGGAAAAATTTTTCTTTTTGCTGATGATACCAGTATCACTTGGAGCAACTCAACTATTGCAACTCTTCTTGCAACTATAACTTCTGATCTTCTTACGATAAAAACCTGGTCTGACTCTAATTTACTCTCCTTTAACGTGGATAAAACGGTAGCATTATCATATAAAGGTGCTCTTCAACCCCTGCTTGTGAATAGCAGCCAGATCTCTACCGTTGATTCTGTAAAATTTCTTGGTATTCTTTTAGACAGCAACCTCAAATGGTCCCTTCATATCGATTTGTTAAGTAAGAAACTCGCCTCGGCCTGCTATGCCATAAGATCTGTTTCGAAGGAACTCAATTTAGCATCTTCTAAAATAACATATTTTTCTTTATTCGAGTCTCATCTTCGATATGGTCTTCCTTTTTGGGGGTCTAGTACAGCTGCCCAATTTGATGTTATTTTCAAATTACAAAAAAGAGCAATAAGATATCTGTTTGGCCTCAGAAGAACAACCCATTGCAGAAGTTACTTTAAAGATCACGAAATTTTAACCCTTCCATCTTTGTATATTTTAGAAACTGTTTGCTTAATTCGTAAACACATGCATGTCTTTCCAGCAAGGCCTCATCATGACTACTCCACCAGAAATTCAACTTTTGATGTCTATTTACCGATCCCGTCTTCTGAGTTAGTAAAGAAATCTATACTATATTCCGCAAAAAAACTATACAACTATCTCCCTTTACAACTTAAATCTGCAACATCCTTTCTCAAGTTCCGTAAAATGACAAAAGCTCATTTATCTAAAAGACCATATTATTCAGTAGAAGAGTTTCTTAATGACTAACTAAGAAATCACAGTAATGTACAAGTAACTAAAGTGTATTTATCTATATTTGGGTGTCACATACAGCAGCTTAAACTTATTAGTTCCTTTGTTTGTGTTTTATTATATTATGTTGTAGGTTCAATTTTGCAATTTATAGTAATTTTGCAATATATTGGTTTTTGTTTTTTTACTTCACTTTTTTTAACTTGTTTATATATTTTTTTATTGACGATTTATCTAATTTTATAAAATTGTATTTGTTATTGTTATTGTTATGTATATCTTTTTCGTGAATCTATGTTAAGCTTTGTCCATAAAATTGTATAATTTTCAGTGACAATAAAGCATATTTCTATTCACAAAAATAATTTTTTCATTACGAACGATTTTTTAGATAAGTTGGGTTATTCTGAGCAAAAAAGGTATCTTGAGATTTTTCTCTAAAATTGATTTTTGTCGAGTTATATGGCCATTTTCGCATTTTTCAGGTTTTAAATCGCGTATAACTCGACAACAATCAATTTTAGAGAAAATTGACAAGAGACCTTTTTTGTTCAGAATGTCCAAAATTATCTAAAAAAAAATTGTTCAAAGTGAAAAAATTATTTTTGTGGATTTGTTTAAAAAATTGTTTAAACAATTTTTCGACCACGGCACCTTGTGAATATGTTATAAGGACCTCTTTTTGAGTAAGTTTGTGCAAAAAAATCGAATCGGAATAATTTCACTAACAGGGGCGACGATAAATCCGGGACTATAGCGCTAATTATTAATAATTAAAAATAACAGCTTTGTAATAAAATAATGACAAAAATCTCTTAAGGACCTTGAAGCAAGGGTTTGAAACTTGATCTGCTCACTTTTTAATTTCATAATAATAACTTTTAATCGAGTTATTAAGACTTAAAAATGGCCATTTTCGCATTTTTCAAATTTTTAATCGCATATAACTCGACAACAATCAATTTTAAACAAAAATGGCAAGACACCTTTTTTGCCCAGAATGACACAAGTTATCTAAAAAAAATTGTTCGAAATGAAAAAATTGTTTTTGTGAATTTGTTTCAAAAAAATTTTTTAAACAATTTTTCGACCAATGCACCGCCCGGCACCCTTTGGATATGTTATAAGGACCTCTTTTTGAGTAAGTTTGTGCAAAAAAATCGAATCGGAATAATTTCGCTAGCGGGGGCGACGATACTGCCCGGTCTACTTTTGATGCTGATGGTGATAGAATAGATACTTTTTATATAACAAAAATAAAACTTTTTTTAAACTCTTTAAAAAATTTGTGGCGGGTTTTCCCCGAAAAGTGCGTTATTTTTTGGACATTTTACGTTGAACTAGTCGATTTGGAATTTGACGAATAAGAACCAACTTTTGATTAGCTCCAACTCTGTTTTTATTGTGTGTCCAGACTTCATACATACATCATTTTTTTTACTGTTTTATAAGCTTTATATTTGCTAGGAATAGTTTTTCGATCAAATACTTACTTTTTGATTTATTTGCGAAAAACCATCTAAAAACAAAAGTTACAAGGAATTTAATTAGTTTATCCACTTACGGACTTATTTGGACCTATATTTTTTCACACTCGAGAAGGGGGTGGTACTCATCCCCAGAAAAAAAGCACACACTGGCACTCTGATGTTCATTTCGCGAAATATCGCAGGGTTCGTATTTAAAATTTTTAATTTACTCCTCACCCCTTTCCGTGGGGGTTCGTTTTTGGTATCATTCGATAGACTTTTGAAAAATATTGAACACGCATTTTTTAGTTTTTCGATCTGACGTTCATTTCGCGAAATATTCGCTTTTTTGTGAAACTTTGTGATTCGCCCATCATTTCTTCAGATTTGGGAACACTTAATAATCGGAGGGGGCCAAGTCAGGAGAGTAAGCCGCATGAGAAAGTAATTAGAACCCCAACTCGAATTTTTGCTACTGTCACAACGCTCTTGTGAGTCGACGTATTGTCTTAGGTCTTGAGAACACTTTTTCCTTCTGCTTATGGAGTCGTTTTTCATTCATCACATACCGGAACTCACCACATAAATTTTGAAGACCCTGACATCAAAACTGTATTAAATTATATGTGATCTAAGTAAGTTAATGAAAAGTCAGAATAGATAGAGTAGAACACTTATAAAAAAAATTGTAACAAGCAATTGGACATCGTAAGTTCTAATTTTTCACAAAAAGTGACCGGAAGTTGAACCGGCAGTCGATATTTGAACCCTTCGTGTAACTTTTTGTCAGCTGATATGACGGATGAATTTTGTTCACCTACAGATATGGACGAACAGACAGGCATGAAACCGGAAGTATGTATTTGTTCTGGTCTTTCTTAGTCGTGTTGACCAATAGTTTGTACTATTTCGACGAATTTAAAACAGTACTTTCGGTTGCAATTCTGGAACAGGCAGTCCGAGGTCAAACTTCTCACATGTAATATCATATTTTGGTTATAGGCTTTCATTTGACACCTTATTTGTCATTCTTTCTGTCCTACTAATAGACGAGTTGTGTTTATTGACGGACAGACATGGATAATTCTAGGTTTTCACATTTAATGATAAAAACAATAATTATACAATTCAGTTAACCTGACTATATCATTGTGATAATGACTTCTTATCTAAAAGTGACAACGGCAATAATTGCCGTTGTAATAATTATTATTCCATTCACTCACGATAAAATATCGCAAAACCTCCAGATTTTAAAGAACCGCTTGGATTGACATAAAATTTGGCACACACGTAGCTAAAATGCCAAAGAAAAAAGTGAGATTATGCCGATATGTTCTCTTGTCCTGGATGTGACTTTCACCCCTTCTTGGAGGTGAAAAAACATACGTGCAAAATAAGTCCGGAAGTGGATAAACTGACTAATTCTAATTCTAAGCAAATTTTGTTCTATAAAAGTTTTAGGTCAATACTTTTCGAGGTATGTGCGAGTGAATATGTTTATTTTTCATAGAAAAACACGTTTTGGACGGATTTTCGCAAATAACTCAAAAAGTAAGTATGTACATATTTTATCGAAGAAAATATTCCTAGCAATAATATAGCTTATGAAAAAGAGGTGTCAGTATAAGGTCTGTAGACCCAGTAGAAGCAGGGTTGCAGCTAATGAAAAATAGGTTCTTATTCGTCAAATACCAAATCGAATATTTCAACGTAAAATAACCAAAAAAATAAAGCACTTTTCGGGAAACACTCATCATAACTCTTTTAAAGTGTTTAAAAAAAATTTATTTGGTGTTTTTAAAACAGTTTCTAGCGTGAAAAGTAAGCAAGTTACGCTGAAAATAAAATCGTTCCCTTTTTTTTGGCAAAAGAAAGTCATGAAAATTAATTGTTACCGCTTCACACGTTACTTTAGATAAATGTATTGTTTATACAGGGTGTCTCCGAAAATAGTGCGTTCCTTTAAGGTGTGGATATAATACACAATTTAGAACAAAAAGGTGTTGTAACATTTTTTCCTAAAGTTAACCGTTTCAACAAAAATTACGTTGTTCTCCATAAGAGTAAATTTTTATTTTCATAAATTTATATGACCTGGCAACATGGCGTAGAAGAACCTGTGACTGTGAAATTTAATCTAATGGGACCCCTTGTTTATTTACTAATTGAGTATCAATTTGCATATCAAAATGTATTTTCGTTTTTTGGTCAAACGGCTGAATTTAGAATAAAATGTTATAAGACTTTTTTGCTCTACATTGTGCTTTCTATCTATACCTTTAAGGAACGCACTATTTTCGGGGAAACCCTGTATATGATCTGTAAGTTGCATTGGTTCAAAATGCTTATTTTTGAAAGGGGTTTTGTTGAAAGGCCTCGAACGAATCACTAGTCACGAGTATGTATATGCAAATTTTGAACAGCCATATCTTAACCAATTTTTGTCTTCCAGAAAATCAAAAAATTCCAAATATTTAAAAAAGCAACACCTACATTTTTTACTCTTTAAGATATTTGGTATCACTAATAATTTTTAAGTTATTTTGACAAAAGTCTTTTTTTCAAAATTAAAGATTTAAAAAAATTTACTTTAAAACCAAATTTTTCCACAAATAAGCACTTTGAACTGATGAAAATTACAAACACAAACAATACATAAAGTTACTTGTGAAGTGGTAACGATTAATTCCATTTGGGCTGTTAATTAGAGGGAGTTTTTAGAATATTTTTAACCAAAAAAAAAAACAAACAACTGTATTTTGAGCGTAACCTGCTTACTCTTGCTGCTGGAAACTTAAAAAAAAAATAAAAATAAACGTTTTCTTAAACACTTTAAGAAAGTTGTAATAAGTTTTCCCAGAAAAGTGTTTCATTTTTTTTATTTCACGTTAAAATATTCGATTTGGAATTTGAGATATAAGAGCTTATTTTTCACTACAGTCTGTTTTTAAACAAGAGGAGTCATTCAAATTTCCCGCGCCGTACACCTTGTTTGTAATTGGTACAACCTCAGGCAATTTTACTCATATCAAATTTTGACACTATTGGCATTTCATAGGTCAGTTTATTTATTTTATCAGCAATTTTTGTATTCTCTGCGTTCTTCCTTTTATTTTTAGATTTTTAGTCAAGATTACCGTCAAAGGCCGATATGATCAACCAAAAAAGAAGATTTATCTGATGATATTTCTAGTGACTTTCTTGGGTGTGAATCTGCCATTTAGTTTACCTACTCCTCTTGGTTTTAAAACAAAGCTTAGCAATAACTCTGCTTCTACTGGGTCTACAGACCTGACACATATAACATTTTTTCACTTTTTTATAAGCTATATTTACTATTTGCTAATTTTTTTTCAATAAAGTACCTACTTTTTGAGTTATTTGCAAAAAACCGTATAAAAACGTTTTTTTTTGTTGAAAAATGAACATATTCACTCGCAAATATCTCTAAAAGTATTGACTTAGTGAAAAACGCTATAAAATAGAAGTTGCTTAGAATTAGTCAGTTTATCCAATTCCGGACTTATTTGAACGTATTTGTTTTCATACCCTATAACCGACGAAACTCACCTCCAGATCAAAAGCACATATCGGCACAATATCACTTTTTTTCTTTAACATATTAGCTATAGGTACGTGTCCCAAATTTTATGTCAAACCAAGCGTTTCTTCAAAATTCTGACCAAAAACCCTAAGTAAATTAAACGAAAATATAAAATGAATTTTTCAAACAAATATTTTAAGTCGGTATGAGAAATTTTAATTTAACAGATGAAATCAAATAAACACAATTCAACTCGTAAAATATTTAGACCCTTGCTTGGTAATCCAGCTGAACAGGTAAAGAACCTACCTTTTATGTAGTTTATAATCTGAGAGGATGGAATATTTTACCAAAATATTCCATCCTCTAAGTTTACAATAGACCTTTTCTACCTGTCCTCAAAAGATCGGTATTTTTAACTCGTGGCAACGTCGAAAAGCGGCAAAATGATATGAAATACACATTTTTATGTGGTGGAAGTCAAAATGGTTATGAAGTGTAAAAATTTTTGTATATAATTTAAATTTTTAAAATTAAAATTTTAGAAAACTGAGAACGATACAGGGCGTTAAAAAATGCGCTCAACAAACATACACGAATTAAAATTCGAAAATGATAGTATTTCTTGGTGATGCCAAATGACTGCAACATGAAAAGATGACATAATGATAGCGGGATGTATATATATATATATATATATATATATATATATATATATATATATATATATATATTGATGCACGTTAAGTTGTGACTTCCGGTATACAGAAGAGGCTGTCCGACTTCCACCTTTTCTACTAGGAATTATTTTTTAAAAATTGTGTATTTGGTAAAAGGGGGGCTTATAAAATGGGTCTACCTATTGAGGGGAAAGGATTTACCAAAATAAATTTTGTATATATATACGTATATACCGAAGCGTACAGCATACGTTATGGCTTCCATATATAGGGTAGTTCAAGGCGCGTTGTCACTTCCAGCGGTGTTGTCATATTTAGGAAGTCACAACGACTCGTCTGCTAGATTTACCTCCTATTTTGAGCGTAATGTGTGATCTTTTGAAACTTTTACTGTGAATACAGTTGTCTGTGTTTTAAAGTTGTCTATTTAAATTAAAATATTGATATTCTTTTGATTATACAGGTTTACAAAAAAATACATTTCGGACTATTTGACGAAACCATATGACTAGGGGGTTTTTTGGGGTCGCTGGTTACGAATCCGGGGTTCGCTAACCTCTATCACGTCAGGTAAAGGTTATTTCAAGGACAAATCAAGATAAATCGACAGTCGCTCTGAAAAAGTATATTAGGAGGGTTTTGGGGTCGCTTATAACGAATCCAGGATCCGCTGACCTCTATCACGTGTAGCTGAAGGTCATTTCGAGGTCAAATCAAGATAAATCAACACAATCGCTGTGAAAAAGTATATTAGGGTGTTTTTGGGGTCCCTGATCACAAAACTGGGGCCCGTTGAGCTCAACCACGTCAGGTAAAGGCCATTTCAAGGTCAAATCAATTTTGTTAACTCCTCCTGATTTGAACTTGAAATGACCTTTACATGACGTAGTAGAGCTCAACGGACCGCAGTTTACATGATCAGCGACCCCAAAACTCCCTATACTTTCAGAGCAATTGTGTCAATTTATGTTGATTTGACCTTAAAATGACGTTGAACTAGACGAGATAGAGGTCAGCGGACTCCGGATTCATCTTCAGCGACCCCAAGAACCCCCTAATATACTTTTTCAGAGCGACTGTCGATTTATCTTGATTTGACCTTGAAATGACCTTTACCTGACGCGATAGAGGTGAGCAGACCCCGGATTTGTGATCAGCCACTCCAAAAACCCCCTTGTCATATGGTTTCGTCAAATTGTCCGAAATTTAGTTTTTTTTGTAAACCTGTGTTATTTATGATAATATGATTGATATTTATTTTAACAAAAATACTAATATATTATTATTGCTGTAAAATGGATTTATTGGAATTCATTAAAAAAGTGTTAATAGTAAGTCATTTATTTATGAAAATTATATCAAAAATGTTAATAAATAAATTTGAACTTATAGAAAATTTTAATATTTTAGATTTTATTACAGGCACCGTCCTTTTAATTTTTGATGTACCAATAATAATATGTAATAAAAAATTAAATGGCTAAACCCTCCAGGTGGGGATTACCCGCTAAAAAGCTATCTAGATCCATCTTTTTCGAGCAGATTTTTCCCAATCTGCTACTCGATACTATTGACTATGCTTCTCCATTTCTTTCTATCCTATTTTGTTTTTTTGCTAGTCTCTAATTCCTGCCCTATATAAATCTTCCTTTAATTCCTGTAACCATTTATTCTAGTTCCTCCGCGTCTCCTTCTAACTCCGGGTCTCCATTGTAAAATTGAGTTTATAGTTGTTGCGCTACCTGCTCTCCATATATGCCCCAACAATCCAACTCTGTGCCCAAATCTGAAAATCTGGAATAATATCTACCCGGGTCGAAACATTTTTTTTTATATATGAAAATAGTTATTTATGAAACGGAGTGAGTGCTATACATCGCGTAAGTTCGCAAAAAGTACTTCACGCACAATTTCATACAATATTTTATCTACGATAAACAAATAAAAATACTGTAACTCTTCGTCACTGGAATTCATTTCTATTCTACAATTCTTAGAACTGTGACATATAAAAATTCTAATTTCTTTCAAACCACAAAACTGTCAAATTTTTTTTTTGTAATTTATTGCAGTGAAAGATTCAAGGAAAAAAAGCATAGGGAGACGCAGAATATCATGGTTGTGCAACCTGAGAGAATGGTACGGATGTACATCAAACGAACTTTTCAGAGCAGCCGTCTCCAAGGTCCGAATAGCTATGATGATTGCCGACCTCCTTCGCGGAGATGGCACTTGAAGAAAAAGAAGATGTCATCACCATGAAACGCGAAAGTTAAGAAAGAATATTTAATTATATGAAAGTGTGTCAAAAACAGTGAGAAAAAGTAAATCCCATTTAAAATACATTGTTACTTCATGCTTACTTTAAAGCACTGCTATCTATAATGACAGTTTTCACAAACTAAAAATTTATATATTATAATATGACATAGAGTAGATAAAAGTCATTTATTAATTATTAATTGATTATAGTCAGAAGAAAATTAGATCATGCACCCCTTGTTTTTTATAATTGTTAATATACTAAATTACATATCCAATAATTATTGTTATCCATTAAATATATCGATGCAGATCGGCCTTATATCGGATCCTCTTCTATTAGTCCGTTCGCTGACGGTAAAATATTGCAAAACCCATAAATTTTAAAAAACCACTTAAGATTGACATGAAATTTGGCATACACATAGGTAACATATCAAAGAAGAAAATTGATATTGTGCCGATGTTTTCTTTTGCCAAGCAGACATTCCGTTAACATTTTTAGTCACAACATAATATCAATGTTAAAGTGTTATTAGAGCAACGCGTTATGGTGTCACATTTCTTTTAATGACCGACACACAAAATATTTTAATGACGGATCCCACACTAGAACCAGATTTTTATTACCTACTGCTGATAAGGTAAAGAGTTATTAAATATCACTCGTTGTCATCTCTGTGTTAATTTGAAATAATAAAATATAAATATTGTAGTTTTGTATTCTAAAATATTTGGAAAAAATATCTATGTATTTTTTTTTTCATTTAGGTACACATCATTTTAAGGGATTGTCCGGAAGAGTACAGGCTCAGTATATCGGCAAATGAATTTTGTTTTAAATACCGTCCGTATAGAGGAGGTGCTCGTTGGGGATAGGCGCAAAATCTTAGTCCAGTGCTAATTAAATGCATTAATTTTTTTCGAATTCTGAGAAAACTAATAAGTATTTTTGAAAAATTTAAACGCAGAATGGAAGCTTACATTATTACCGAGGGCAGAAAGTCCCTGAAAACTTATATAATGTTTATTTTAATAACTTATATACCTAATATATGTTTAAACAAACTGGAACATGAAGTAAAAACCACTTCTATGTAAAAGGTATATTTACTATAAAGGTATAATTAACAGACAATTTCAGATATTAAAAGCTTTACCATATCTTCGTCTTGGATCATGACTTTGTTTTTAAATTTCCTAGAAAATCGACTACCTTCTTCCTTAACTGTCAATGTCACATCAAGCATTTCCTTACATAGCTTTGACACTTAGTAGTCATCGTTGACCGAAGATGGTTGATTGGGTCCTCGGGTAGAGTTTCACCATGTTCCCAGAGGTTTAATCCTTGAACATCGGCGTTTAGCCATTTTAAATTTATTTCAACATAATGTAGATTTATTTATAATCACAACCATTGTTTGGTTCTGGGGCTATTTTGCAAGTATTCAAGTAAGTAATCATAACCACATTTTTTAACTTTCACAATTTCAACCATCTTTTCAATTTTAATAGTGGGATTACTTATTTGATTTTAGATCACTGATGATGGACCGATAGGTTTGAAAACGTTAAAATAGTAAATATACCTTTTACATAGAAGTGGTTTTTACTTCATGTTCCAGTTTGTTTAACTATAAGGTATACAGCCAATCCAGGGAACTACCCCTTTTTAGTTAATATATGTTTATTTTAATAAAGATAATGGGATGAAAAAACAAGAGAAAAGTTAGTGTGATTTTTAATTTCGAATATTTCATTCAAAATAAACTTTTTTTTATTCTAAGGGACTTTCGGTCCCCCGTAATAATGTTATCTTTCATTCTGGGTGTATGTTTTAAAAAATATTTATTAGTTTTCTCAGGATTCGAAAAAAATAAATGTATTTAAATAGCATTGGACAGAGATTTTGCGCCTACCCCCTTAAGAGAGAGTTTACTGTATTTTATATTATTACTAGAATTTATTACTTTAAACTTTTTATCGCTCTTGATTCATTTTATCGTGTATTTAATTCCATTCAATTGTAATTGTACATTCAATTTTTTTGTAATTTTTACACGTTTTATTACTTTCGAAATAACAATAACTATAACATCGATTTTTCAGCCTACTTGGGTCAAAAAAATACACAATTTTCGGAAATTTCGTTAAATGAGAACATTTACCTACATTTCTTGTATTTAAGCTTTTAATAAGATTTTTAAAAATAATTTAGATTATTTAATAGATACATTCACCGGCACGAAAAACGGGCACCCCAAAAAATGGGTCATTTTTGATGGCTCGTATCTCCTAAACCTATTCTCCGATTTAAGTATTTCTTTAATATGTTATAGCCTTATTCTTTAACTATATCGCTGTAATAATATTGTTTCTAGACAGGTAAATTATCATTGTATACTGGGCGTACCAATCAAACTGGTTTTTTTTTTTCAATTTTCACAACACTCTGTGGAATATTCTAGCCTTTATACAATATTGAAATTAAAACCCAACTATAGTCCCAGGTTTTCTTAATGTTCTGTTTGTTATTCATTCGCTTATGTTGGATAATAAAAAAGTTAGGGACTTTAACAATTAAACATGTTCTTTATCAATACATGGTGTTTCTAAATAAGTGCGACAAACTTTAAGGGGTAATTCTGCATGAAAAAATAATGATCGTTTACTTGATAAAGCTATGTCCACAAATGCTTGCAAATATAAAATTATTTTACCAAACGATCATTATTTTTTCATGCAGAAATTACCCCTTAAAATTTGTCGCACTTATATTTAGAAACACCTGTATCGATAAAGAACATGGCTAGTTGTTAAAGTCCTTAACTTTTTTATTATCCAACGTAAGCGAATGAATAAAAAAACAGACTGTTAATAAAACCTGGAGCTATAGTTAGGCTTTAATTTAAATATTTTATAAAGGCTAGAATATTCCACAGGGTGTTGTGAAAATTGAGAAAAAAACCCAGTTTGATTGGTACACCCGGTATACAATGAAAATTTACCTGTCTATCAACAATGTTATCATAGCTATATTGTTAAATAATAAGGCTATAACATATTAAAAACATTACTTAAATCGGACCAAAGGTTTGGGAGATACGAGACATCAAAAATTACCCATTTTTTTAGGGTGCCCGTTTTTCGTGTCGGTGAGTGTAGATTAAATTAGAAGTTCATTGTAAAAAAGGAAGTAAACAAAAACACGAGAAAAATGAATTTATATAAGTAAATAGGTAAGTAAATATTATAGATTGAAATAAGTACAGAAAATATATAATTATAGAGATATATAATCACTTATTGTACCTTCATTTAAGGCTAACTTTAAAAGTAAAGCAGATCTGCGATTATTCATGTTTAAAAACAAAAGGCACACAAAACACTAAGTACGATTAGGACCGCGAATCTACAACAGATAAATGTCTGGAAACCGTTACACAGGGTTGCCAAAAAACGGAAGTCACACCGAGCGGTGTGGTATACGGAAGACGCTACGCGTTGTGTACATAACCTGTATAGTAGCACGGGAGCGACACTAGCGCTGGTGATATACCGTCGAACTAAAATCTGATCTTATGAGTATGTTAGATACGATATGACTTCCAGCGAAATTTTTAATATAAGCCTTCTGATACCATCTAGTAGCCAAATTCGTAAAAATATAGGCAAAACGTTGTGACTTCCGAAATCGGAAGTCATAACGGTATATATGAAGTAACAACGTATTACGAGAATCTACTTTGGAAGTCACATGGATACATGTATCAATATATATATATATATATATATATATATATATATATATATATATATATATATATATATATATATATATATATATATATATATATATATATTGTTATATTTCTATTTGATATAAAAATTAAAATTTGATAATTATAAACAAAATTCACTTTAATATAAAATATTTTTAATTTTCTCAACCTCGGGCATATAAATTTAGAACAACCTGTATACAACAAATTGTTATATTTAATTTTAAGAAGTGATTAGAATAAGCGTACGAAACTCGGAACAATGTGTTTAGATAAACAAAGTGAATGACGCGTACCATTATCGTTCTTTATCATTAGCCTATGCTATAAGACTAAGTGGAAATAGAGAATAGGTCATTAAAATTTGTATATAGTAGAAAGTAATTTTAAAATGGGAATTAACTATTTTCTTTGAAATCCATTAAGCATATTTAGAAAGTTTAAAAATTGGTTTTGAGGAATACTGCGAATGAGAGTTGGTGGTGGAAGTTTGATTTGTGAATCTGGAAGGGATATTTAGAAAGTAGGGGAATGAATGACAAATAGAGATCAGAATGTTTTGAGCTGTCGAGAAGTGAAGTCGAGTAGTAGACGGTAGTGTACGGAGAGTGAGAAAGCCGATGTAGTTCCGTGAGTGTGGAGTATCTATCGTGGAACGAGAAGTAGGCCAGGTCGAGAGTAAAAGAACCTCCTTGAGCCAAGAGTGTCCCGGTAGCTGATAGCAGTTTCGAGAAAGGTAGAACACAGCATCACGACACACGCAGGAACGAGAGCTATACGAGCTAGTTTTTCAAAGGAGAACATTACTGGAAGCCAGGACGACGTTTGATCGCAGCCAAGGATAGCAGGAAACGGGTCTTGTGTGAGGACATTTTCAGTTCACCAGGAAAAGGTCAGTCTCATTTGTTTGGACATGAATGTATGGGTTTTTCGTATTAAATTCCACATAAAAAATTGAATAACATAATCAATAATATCAGAAAAGCTTCATCAAACTTAAATAGAGTTGTTCCTAATAACTCCTAATAGTTAAATGTTAATAAAAAAATTTCAATTGAAAACCAAAAGGAAATAAGATTCCCATTTGTAAATGTTATGTTTAAGAATAATAAGAAATAGCAAATATTAAGCATTGATTGCCTTTTAAATAAAATAAAAAATATTTTGATTATAATTGTAACCCATATGTGTATTTTTTTTACTCTTTTCTTTTCTATCCCGATTAGGAACCATTAAGAAATATTTAGAAGCCACGAAAGTAAGTAATTAATTTATAATTCGCCCTGAGATTGAAAACATATTGATATGTGATCTGGTTAATTAATTAGATTAGTATTAATACATTGATTAAATTAAGTGACATATAAGAATATTATCTCATATCAATAATCAAGATCACAACAACTGTCGTCCAACGTTGAAAGCATTGTAAAGTATTTCTAGTGGCAAATTTGAAGGATAGAAAGAGTAAAGCCGGTATTTGAAAATTTATATGCCTGTGGTAAAAAGTGAGATACTTACATTTGATAACATAAAATTTTAGATCTCTTTAGGTACAAATTTTACATAACTGATTTAATATTTTATTTTTACGATATTTACATTTGATATTTATTGACAATTTATAATATTTGGGTGAGAAAAAGTCGTCTTGGTAACATACTAGTAAAATTTCATATTTGGCGGGGATAGTACTTCTTGAAAACAAATGTCTGTGACAAGAAGCCAAAGCAAGGACAACAAAAAACAAAAAGAATATTCAGACCAAGAAGATATTTTAGACACGACAATCATGGCATCAGAACAGCAAGAATTATCAGGAATAGATAAACTATTACAACTGATGCAACTCCAGTCACAAAAAATGGATGAAACACAACAAAAACTGGATGACAATCAAAGAGAAACAAAACAAGCAATAGATGAAACAAAAAGAATAATGCAAGAAAATCAGAAGGAAACAAAACAAGCAATAGAAGAGAACAACAAGAAAATGGAGGAACGCATAGGAAAGTATGAAAAGGAAATAAAAGGATGTTTGACAACAATGAAAAACGGGATGAAAGAACAAGAAATGAAAATTAAAAATAAAATAAAGGGGATAACGAACTGCCAGAAAAAGGAAATAGAAAATTTGGAAAACAAGTTTGAAAACGCTATTCAAGCAATCAGAGAAGAAATGGAAAGAAAGATTGCGGAAATCAATATTCAACAAAATGGAGGAGAAAGAAGAGAAATGGTTATACATAGCACAGATGACGTGAAGATAAGGTTTGGCGGGGATGTAAGAAGATTACACCCAGTGCCGTTCATAAATAGCCTGAAAAAGAAAATACAGCACATCGGAAATTTCGAAACAGCAAAAGAAACTATCAGAAACCATCTCAAAAATGAAGCAAGCCTATGGTTCGATTGCAAAGAAGAAGAATTTGACAGTTGGCAAGAATTTGAACAAAAATTTTTGAATTATTTCTGGGGAAAAGTCCAACAATTGGAAATTAACAAGGAATTGCAAAATGGGAAATACAATGATAGGATGGGTATATCAGAAAGGACATATGCATTACAAATTTACTATAACGCAAAACATTTACAATATAATTACTCATCGGAACAATTAGTCGAACTGATTGCAAGACATTTCGAAGAAACGCTGGAAGACCATATCACATTGCAAAACTACAAAGACATAGATAGTTTATGCCAATTCCTACAAATAAGAGAATTGCGTTTAAGAGAAAGAAAATCAAGAAGGTCGCGAGAAGATTACAGGCCCCGAGAAACACAGGAGTACAGAGATAGAAATGAAAATAGGAGGGACGATACAAGACGAGATTTTAATCCCAGAAGGGAAAACGAAAATAGAGACAACGGAAGAGGAAATTATGAACAAAGAAATAGGCAATGGAATGAGGACAGAAATCGAGAATACCAGAATAGAAACACCACACGCTCAAATCAAGAAAACAGAAATAATGGTAGACAAAATGAACAGGTATATCGAGAAAACCGAAACAGATCCGACAGACCAAGAGAAAATAGAAGAGAAGTAAATAATACCCAGACAGATGAATATGACGGAGAGAGACATTATGACGAAAATATAAACAACGATGAGCAACCGGCGTTTTTTCACGACGGCGCTCACTAAAAACCAAAAATCAAACAGGAATTTTTTGTAACCCCAAGGAGTTTATTAAATTGGCAAGAAACAACGAAAAGAAAAATGGAGTTAATTTAAAATTTGTGGATGGATTTATCAACGAGAAACCAATTAAAATTATGATAGACACTGGATCTGAAATAACATTGGTCAACAGAAAACTAATAGAAGAAGTTAACTTAACAAATTTAATTTACAAAATACCTAGGGTAAATTTAGTGGGCGCAAACAAACGGACATTGGCAACTATAAATGAAGGCATACGAGTAATGGTACGACTGGGTAAGAAGATGTATGCACTACAATGTGTAATAATGCCAAACATGTCACATGACATGATAGTAGGAGTTGACGAATTGGCAGAAAAACATGTAGTGATAGATTTTAAAAATAATACGATGAATCTAACAGAAGAAAAAGAAGAAGAACAGGACAAGGAACAGGAGAAACAAAATACGGACGAATCAGGTAAAGAACAAACAGTGGAAATGAATTTGGCAACGAAGCAAGGACAAAGAAGAAAAGGGAGAAAAAGTCAGAAAAAGACAAAAGAAAATGAAACCTGTGGCTCCTCAAGAGAAGAGTTGAGCCCAGAAGAAGAAAATTTGAGAGTATCAGAAACAAAGGAAACCTGGGATTCCTCAAAAGAAGAGACGAGCTCAGGAGAAGAAGAAATAAAGCAAAAAAATGAAAGCGAAAAAGATATGATCGAAAGAGTGGCATTTGAAGAGGAGGCATATGAAAACGTGGATGCAGAATACACGGTAAAAGTATGTGAAAAATCTGAGGAAAAAGACAGAAGATTAATATGGGAAAAAGGGAAAGACAACATAATAGCCGACACTCTAACACAGGATGAGGACACTGAAAATAAGGAAACAATTACTCTACAGGTGGGACTAATTAGAGTAATACAAGAAGAAGGGGTATAAGACGTAGATTAAAGTAAGGAAATATACAGGGAGTTGGTTTTGCCTCGAGAAAATTTATTTAAAAATGCAGATAAATTTTATCGAATACAAGGCGGGGATTTGTTATATTTCTATTTGATATAAAAATTAAAATTTGATAATTATAAACAAAATTCACTTTAATATAAAATATTTTTAATTTTCTCAACCTCGGGCATATAAATTTAGAACAACCTGTATACAACAAATTGTTATATTTAATTTTAAGAAGTGATTAGAATAAGCGTACGAAACTCGGAACAATGTGCTTAGATAAACAAAGTGAATGACGCGTACCATTATCGTTCTTCTCGGAAGGTCGATCATTAGCCTATGCTAAATAAAACTCAGTGAAATAGATGATAGTTCATTATCGTTTTTCGCGGAAGGTTTCGATCATTAGCCTATGCTATAAGACTAAGTGGAAATAGAGAATAGGTCATTAAAATTTGTATATAGTAGAAAGTAATTTTAGAATGGGAATTAACTATTTTCTTTGAAATCCATTAAGCATATTTAGAAAGTTTAAAAATTGGTTTTGAGGAATACTGCGAATGAGAGTTGGTGGTGGAAGTTTGATTTGTGAATCTGGAAGGGATATTTAGAAAGTAGGGGAATGAATGACAAATAGAGATCAGAATGTTTTGAGCTGTCGAGAAGTGAAGTCGACTAGTAGACGGTAGTGTACGGAGAGTGAGAAAGCCGATGTAGTTCCGTGAGTGTGGAGTATCTATCGTGGAACGAGAAGTAGGCCAGGTCGAGAGTAAAAGAACCTCCTTGAGCCAAGAGTGTCCCGGTAGCTGATAGCAGTTTCGAGAAAGGTAGAACACAGCATCACGACAGACGCAGGAACGAGAGCTATACGAGCTAGTTTTTCAAAGGAGAACATTACTGGAAGCCAGGACGAGGTTTGATCGCAGCCAAGGATAGCAGGAAACGGGTCTTGTGTGAGGACATTTTCAGTTCACCAGGAAAAGGTCAGTCTCATTTGTTTGGACATGAATGTATGGGTTTTTCGTATTAAATTCCACATAAAAAATTGAATAACATAATCAATAATATCAGAAAAGCTTCATCAAACTTAAATAGAGTTGTTCCTAATAACTCCTAATAGTTAAATGTTAATAAAAAAATTTCAATTGAAAACCAAAAGGAAATAAGATTCCCATTTGTAAATGTTCTGTTTAAGAATAATAAGAAATAGCAAATATTAAGCATTGATTGCCTTTTAAATAAAATAAAAAATATTTTGATTATAATTGTAACCCATATGTGTATTTTTTTTACTCTTTTCTTTCTATCCCGATTAGGAACCATTAAGAAATATTTAGAAGCCACGAAAGTAAGTAATTAATTTATAATTCGCCCTGAGATTGAAATTGATATGTGATCTGGTTAATTAATTAGATTAGTATTAATACATTGATTAAATTAAGTGACATATAAGAATATTATCTCATATCAATATTCAAGATCACATCAATATATATATATATATATATATATATATATATATATATATATATATATATATATATATATATATATATATATCTTGATTATTGATATGAGATAATATTCTTATATGTCATTTAATTTAATCAATGCATTAATCATAATCTAATTAATTTACCAGATCAAATATCAATATGTTTTCCATCTCAGGGCGAATTATAAAATTAATTACTTACTCTCGTGGTTTCTAAGTATTTCTCAATGGTTCCTAATCGGGATAGGAAAGAAAAGAGTAAAATAATACACACATATGGGTTACAATTATAATCAAAATATTGTTTATTTTATTTAAATGGCAATCACTGCTTAATATTTGCTAGATCTTATTTTTCTTAAACATAACATTTACAAATGGGAATCTTATTTCCTTTTGGTTTCCAATTGAAAGTTTTTATTAACATTTAAATATTAGGATTTATTAGCAACAATTCTATTTAAGTTTGATGAAGCTTTTCTGATATTATTTATTATGTTCTTCAATTTATAATGTGGTATTTAATACGAAAAACCCATACATTCATGTCCAAACAAATGAGACTGACCTTTTTCTGGTGAACTGAGAATGTCTTCACACAAGACCCGTTTCCTGCTATCCTTGGCTGCGATCAAAACCTCGTCCTGGCTTTCAGTAATGTTCTCCTTTGAAAACTAGCTCGTATAGCTCTCGTACCTGCTTCTATCGTGATGCTGTATTCTACCTTTTTCGAAACTGCAATCAGCTACCGGGACACTCTTGGCTCAAGGAGGTTCTTTTACTCTCAACCTGGCCTACCTCTCGTTCCACGATAGATACTCCACACTCACGGAACTACACCGGCTTTCTCACTCTCCGTACACTACCGTCTACTACTCGACTTCACTTCTCGACAGCTCAAAACATTCTGATCTCTATTTGTCATTCATTCCCCTACTTTCTAAATATCCCTTCCAGATTCACAAATCAACCTTCCACCACCAACTCTCATTCGCAGTATTCCTCAAAACCAATTTTTAATCTTTCTAAATATGCTTAATGGATTTCAAAAAAAAATAGTTAATTCCCATTCTAAAATTACTTTCTACTATTTACAAAATTTAATGACCTATTATCTACTTCAACTGAGTCATTTTTAGCATAGGCTCATGATCGAACCTTCCGCGAACAACGATAATGACCTATTATCGATTTCACTTGAGTTTTATTTAGCATAGGCTAATGATCGAACCTTCCGCGAACAACGATAATGGTACGCGCCATTCACTTTGTTTATTCTAAGCGCATTGTCCCGAGTTTCGTTTAATCACTTCTTAAAATTAAATATAACAATTTGTTGTATACAGGTTGTTCTAAATTTATATGCCCGTGGTTGAGAAAATTGAAAATATTTTATATTAAATTGAATTCTGTTTATAATTATCAAAATTTAAATTTCATATCAAATAGAAATATAACAAATCCCCGCCTTGTATTCGATAAAATTTATCTGCATTTTTAAATAAATTTTCTCGAGGCAAAACCAACTCCCTGTATATTTCCTTTTTAATCTACGTCTTATATCCTAACTTACTATCTACTTCATGTATCTGTCTTTTATTCGTGATATTTGTATACATCGTGAATATTATAAATTCCTCGGATCTTTTCCGAGTTCCTGTGCCTCAACTCATAACTATTAATCCCATTTTCATTATTCACGATGTACGGGCCTTCGAAAACAGGCATCAACTTTGCGCAAATGTCCCCAGGAAGATTTGATACTCGTAATGCCCTCACGAGTACTTTTTCACCCTTTTGGAAAGTCACTGGTCTTCTTTTTCTATTTTGTTCCTGTCTTTGGATATATTTTTCGTTGCTTCGCCGTAATCTTCTCTGTACGGTTTCAATCACCTGTTGATATTATTTGGCTCTTGGTCTTCCCATGGCCTTATCGGCAGTACACCCTTCATGATGTATTCTGGGATCTCTTTTGTTACTGAGCTCGGAATTGTATTTAGATACCTTTCTATTTCCGCCATTTTCCTGTCCCAGTGGCGATGTTGACCATCTGTTGCAATGCGAAGAAATTTCGTCACTTCCTGTATGAATCGTTCCGAAGGATTACTCTGTGGATGCCTGATGCTGACAAAATTTGTCTCTATTCCTCGTTCTCGAAGTTGTCCCTTGAAACGATCATTTCGGAAATACGTTGCATTGTCCAGTAGAATCTTTTTTGGTGTTCCTACTATGGCTATAAAATTGTCGATTTTTCTTAATATTTCTTCCCCCTTTGTGGTGCCGCAACTATATAATTTTACGTATTTTGAAAACACATCCACCATTACCAGAATATGTTTGTTCCTTTTAGTGGTCATAATTAGATCGCTTAACATATATATTGCTACAATGTCTAGTTTGTTTCGGGCTTCAATATTTTTGGCAACATTTTCGTTTTTGAAATTCCGACTCTTATATTTTTGACATACATCGCACTTCTGGGTAATTTCCTTTGCAATGCGGTAATCCTGTCGGCTGATGTAATTTTCCCTAAAAACGAGCCAAACTTTTCTGCTACCGATATGCCCATTGTCCTCATGTAATTTCTTTATTATCTTTTCGGCCAATGTCTGTGTCACTAAATATAGTTCCTTTCCGTCTATTCTCTTAAAATATATGTTATTTTCTACTTCCACTCTTCTTTTCTCTCTTTCCTCTAGGTCTTCCTGGTTTGTCCTTATCTCATTTAACGAATATATCCCTTCTTCTTGTATTAATCTATTTAGTCCCACCTGTAGAGTAATTGTTTCCTTATTTTCAGTATCCTCATCCTGTGTTAGAGTGTCGGCTATTATGTTGTCTTTCCCTTTTTCCCACATCAATCTTCTGTCTTTTTCCTCAGATTTTTCACATACTTTTACCGTGCATTCTGCATCCTCGTTTTCATATGCCTCCTCTTCAAATGCCACTGTTTCGATTATATCTTTTTCGCTTTCATTTGTTAGCTTTATTTCTTCTTCTCCTGAGCTCATCTCTTCTTTTGAGGAATCCCAGTTTTCTTTTGCTTTTGATACTCTCAATTTTTCTTCTTCTGGGCTCAACTCTTCTTTTGAGGAGCCACAGGTTTCATTTTCTTTTGTCTTTTTCTGACTTTTTCTCCCTTTTCTTCTTTGTCCTTGCTTCGTTGCCAAATTCATTTCCGCTGTTTGTTCTTTACCTGATTCGTCCGTATTTTGTTTCTCCTGTTCCTTGTCCTATTCTTCTTCTTTTTCTTCTGTTAGATTCATCGTATTATTTTTAAACTCTATCACTACATGTTTTTCTGCCAATTCGTCAACTCCTACTATCATGTCATGTGACATGTTTGGCATTATTACACATTGTAGTGCATACATCTTCTTACCCAGTCGTACCATTACTCGTATGCCTTCATTTATAGTTGCCAATGTCCGTTTGTTTGAGCCCACTAAATTTACCCTAGGTATTTTGTAAATTAAATTTGTTAAGTTAACTTCTTCTTTTAGGCTATTTATGAACGGCACTGGGTGTAATCTTCTTACATCCCCGCCAAACCTTATCTTCACGTCATCTGTGCTATGTATAACCATTTCTCTTCTTTCTCCTACATTTTGTTGCGTCCGGTTTTCGGTGACTTGTTTTTCTATTTCTGTGATTCTTTTTTCCACTTCTTCTCTGTCTACTTGAATAGCATTTTTCAACTTATTTTCCAAATTTTCTATTTCCTTTTTCTGGCAATTCGTTATTTCCTTTATTTTGCTTTTGATTTCTTTTTGATTGTCATCCAGTTTTTGTTGTATTTCATCCATTTTCTGTTCCATTCTTTGTGAATGGAGTTGCATCATTTGTAATAATTTATCTATTCCTGATAATTCTTGCTGTTCTGATGCCATGATTGTCGTGTCTAAAATATCTTCTTGGTCTGAATTATTCTCTTGATTTGAATGTTCTTTTTGTTTTTTGTTGTCTTTGCTTTGGCTTCTTGTCACAGACATTTGTTTTCAAGAAGTACTGTCCCCGCCAAATATGAAATTTTACTAGTATGTTACCAAGACGACTTTTTCTCACCCAAATATTATAAATTGTCAATAAATATGTCAAATGTAAATATCGTAAAAATAAAATATTAAATCAGTTATGTAAAATTTGTACCTAAAGAGATCTAAAATTTTATGTTACCAAATGTAAGTATCTCACTTTTTACCACAGGCATATAAATTTTCAAATACCGGCTTTACTCTTTCTATCCTTCAAATTTGCCACTAGAAATACTTTACAATGCTTTCCACGTTGGACGACAGTTGATGTGATCTTGATTATTGATATGAGATAATATTCTTATATGTCATTTAATTTAATCAATGCATTAATCATAATCTAATTAATTTACCAGATCACATATCAATATGTTTTCAATCTCAGGGCGAATTATAAAATTAATTACTTACTCTCGTGGTTTCTAAGTATTTCTCAATGGTTCCTAATCGGGATAGGAAAGAAAAGAGTAAAATAATACACACATATGGGTTACAATTATAATCAAAATATTGTTTATTTTATTTAAAAGGCAATTACTGCTTAATATTTGCTAGATCTTATTTTTCTTAAACATAACATTTACAAATGGGAATCTTATTTCCTTTTGGTTTCCAATTGAAAGTTTTTATTAACATTTAAATATTAGGATTTATTAGCAACAATTCTATTTAAGTTTGATGAAGCTTTTCTGATATTATTTATTATGTTCTTCAATTTATAATGTGGTATTTAATACGAAAAACCCATACATTCATGTCCAAACAAATGAGACTGACCTTTTTCTGGTGAACTGAGAATGTCTTCACACAAGACCCGTTTCCTGCTATCCTTGGCTGCGATCAAAACCTCGTAGTAATGTTCTCCTTTGAAAACTAGCTCGTATAGCTCTCGTACCTGCTTCTGTCGTGATGCTGTATTCTACCTTTTTCGGAACTGCAATCAGCTACCGGGACACTCTTGGCTCAAGGAGGTTCTTTTACTCTCAACCTGGCCTACCTCTCGTTCCACGATAGATACTCCACACTCACGGAACTACACCGGCTTTCTCACTCTCCGTACACTACCGTCTACTACTCGACTTCACTTCTCGACAGCTCAAAACATTCTGATCTCTATTTGTCATTCATTCCCCTACTTTCTAAATATCCCTTCCAGATTCACAAATCAACCTTCCACCACCAACTCTCATTCGCAGTATTCCTCAAAACCAATTTTTAATCTTTCTAAATATGCTTAATGGATTTCAAAAAAAAAATAGTTAATTCCCATTCTAAAATTACTTTCTACTATTTACAAAATTTAATGACCTATTATCTACTTCAACTGAGTCATTTTTAGCATAGGCTAATGATCGAACCTTCCGCGAACAACGATAATGACCTATTATCGATTTCACTTGAGTTTTATTTAGCATAGGCTAATGATCGAACCTTCCGCGAACAACGATAATGGTACGCGCCATTCACTTTGTTTATTCTAAGCGCATTGTCCCGAGTTTCGTTTAATCACATCTTAAAATTAAATATAACAATTTGTTGTATACAGGTTGTTCTAAATTTATATGCCCGTGGTTGAGAAAATTGAAAATATTTTATATTAAATTGAATTCTGTTTATAATTATCAAAATTTAAATTTCATATCAAATAGAAATATAACAATATATATAATCTTTATCCCTTCTACCCTGAGGTGTAGGGATCTGTTTCTGTTTCTTTTATTCTTTTTTGTTCTTCGTAAATTTCTTCCATATCTTTCTGTTTTCTGTTAGTTTTTTGGCATCGTTCCATGTTGTTCCCCTCTTTTCCAAAATATCCATTATTACTGCATTCCATTGTTTTCTTGGTCTACCTCGTTTTTTCCTTTCTATATTTCTGCTTTCCCAGATTCTTTTATAAGGTATATTATCACTCATTCTTTGAATATATTCTTCTATATAAGTTTCTACTGGTTCTATTTCTAATTCTTCTCTTATTTTTATATTCTTAACTCTATCTCTTCTTGTCAATCCCATTACTCTTCTTAGATATTTCATTTCTATTGCCTGCAATTTACTTTTATCCCTTTTTGTCAATACCCACGATTCACATCCATATGTAAGTACAGGTCTATACACAGTTTTGTATACACTCATTTTCGTTTTTCTTGATATTTCTCGTCTATTTACAAATCCACTGTTTATTGCATAATATAGTCTATTTGTTTTTTGTATCCTATAATTTATATCTATTTCTTGTTTTCCGTTTTCTTCAAATATTACACCTAGGTATTGATATTTACTGACTTGCTCTATTTCTACTCCATCTATTTGCACATTTATACTTTTCCTATTTTTATCTATTACCATTGTCTTTGTCTTACTCTTATTTAATTTCATACCGTATTTTGTTAATACCTCATTCCATACTATCAAGCTTTCTCTTAGGCCTTTCTCGTTTCCTGCTGTAATAACCACATCATCCGCAAATGCACATTCTGTCATCCCTATTTGTTCTAATTTCCTATATCCTATGTATATTGGTTTAGTTCATTATAATGAACATGAAGAAATTAAAACCATACCATTAAAGACACTCCATAAAAATTTAAACATACCCCACGACGACGATCATCAGCTAGTAATAATGGGTGCTATCGGATACACTGATGTAGGAGGAACCAGTTTGTCTGATTTAATAAAAATCGAGGTGGTCACTACATAACCTATACCTATCGAAGAGGAAACACATCTTGGATGGGCTTCGATGATTTACTAGAAAAATCATTTTTCGTTAAAGAAACAAAAAAAAATAGCGCCCAGATTACTAGTGTACATTAAAGATAAAATAAATTAAAATTAAATAAACAACACTTGCTTTAATTTTTTGAAACATATGCTTAAATTCTTTCGCAGCTTATTATTAGCACGCATAAGTGCAAAAATTATGGTCAACTCTCTTAGTAAATTCGTTTTTTAAGGACGTTGCATACTTACCCTCTATCTACTTTTGTTCCGGAAATCTGAATGTTGGCTATTCTAGTTTAACATTAAGCTGGAATAGCCACCTGTTTCTCTGAAGGGGTTGAAGAAATACATTTTTATTTTTCGTAATAAATGAGCAATTAATTAGCAACAAAAAAGGCCACCGGAAGCAACTCTCTATCTACTTTCGTTCCGGATATATGCATGTTGGCTATTCTAGCTTAATATTAAGCTGAAATAGTCACCTGTTTCTCTGAAGGGGTTGAAGCAATAAATTTTTATTTTGCATAACATAGCAATAAAATAGGCCGCCAGAAGCAACCAGCTATCTGCTTTCGCCCCTGAAATAGGAGGGTTGAGTGTTGTAGCTTAATTATTCAACCGCAGTAGCCATTGTTGCTCTTCAGGGGATGAAGCAAAAAAGCGTTTTTGGGGTAGACCTGCAGCAGTTACTTAGGAAAAAAAATACCCACTTGGTATAAGATTTTTAGCTGGTAATTTTCACTTTCTGTGAAATCCGGGGAATTAAAACGATTGGGGTTGGGGGGTAAGTTTGTCAATTGTTATATACAACATATTTCAGCAATTAACTAGCAATAAAATATGCCGCTGGAAGCGACCCTCTATCTGCTTTCGTTCCTGAAATAGGAGTGTTGGGTATTGTAGCTTAAGTAGTAAACCGCAGTAGCCATTGTTGCTCGTTAGGAGATGAAGCAAAAAATTCGTTTTTGCGTAGAAGTTAATTAATTAGAAAAAATACCCACTTGGTTTTAAGTCTTTAAACTGGTTATTTTCACTCTTTGTGAAATCCGGGGAACGATGATAATGTTAGGGGTTGGAGGGGGTGAGTTTACAAATTCTGGTATACTCCGCCTTTCAGCAATTAATTAAAAATAAAATATGGCGCCATGAGCGACCCTCTATCTGCTTTTTTTCCTGTAATAGGACTGTTGGGTATTGTAACCTCAAGTATTAAACCGTAGTAGCCATTATGGCTCGTTAGGGGATGAAGAACAACATTCATTTTTGGCTTAAAACTGTAGCAATTAATAAGCAAAAAATACCCGCTTCCCTCTATCTACTTTTATTCCGGAAATGTGAATGTTGGCTATTCTAGCTTAATATTAAGCTGTAATAGTCACCTGTTTCTCTGAAGGGGTTGAAGCTATAAATTTGTAATTTGCGTAATAAATAAGCAATTAGTTAGCAATAAAATAGGCCGCCGGAAGCGACGCTCTATCTGCTTTCGTTACTGAAACAGGAGATTTGAGTGTTGTAGTTTAAGTATTCAACCGCAGTAGCCATTGTTGCTCGTTAAGGCATGAAGCAATACAATCGTTTTTGGCGTAGACCTGCAGCAGTTGCTTAGGAAAAAAATACCCACTTGGTCATAGGTTTTTAAAATAGTAATTTTGACTTTCTGTGAAATCCGGGGAATGATGACAACGGTGGGGGTTGGAGGGGGTGAGTTTGCAAATTGTTGTATACCATATCTTTCAGAAATTACTTAGCAATAAAATATGCCGCTGGAAACGACCCTCTATCTGCTTTCGTTCTTGAAATAGGATTGTTGGGTATTGTAGCTTAATAATTAAACCGCAGTAGCCATTGTTTCTCGTTAGGGGATGAAGCAAAAATTGGTTTTTGGCGTAGACCTGCAGCCATTAATTAGAAAAAAATACCCACTTGGTTTTAAGTTTTTAAACTGAATATTTTCACGCTTTGTGAAATCCGTGGAACGATGATAACGGTAGGGGTTGGAGGGGGTGAGTTTGTAAATACTGGTATAACCCATCTTTCAGCAATTAATTAATAATTAAATATGCCGCCAGAAGCGACCCTCTATCTGCTTTCTTTCCTGAAATAGGAGTGTTGAGTATTGCAGCCTTAAGTATTAAACCGCTGCAGCCATTGTGGCTCGTTAGGGGAGGAAGCAAAACATTGATTTTTGGCTTAGACATGTAGTAATTAATGGGCAAAAAATACGTAATTGGTTTTAGCTCTTTAAACTGGTTATTTTCACTTTCTGTGGATTCCGGGGAATGATGATAACGGTAGGGGTTGAAGGGGTGAGTTTGTAAATTCTTGTAAACTCAATCTTTCAGCAATTAATTAGCAATAAAATATGCCGCCGGAAGCTAACCTATATATAATGTTGGCTCTTCTAGCTTAATATTAAGCTGAAATGGCCACCTGTTCCTCTGAAGGGGTTGAAGCAACAAAATTTTGGTTTTACGTAATAAATTAGCAATTAATAAGTAATAAAATAGGCCACCGGAAGAAACTCCCTATCTACTTTCGTTCCGGATATATGAATGTTGGCCTTTCTAGCTTCATATTAAGCTGGAATGGCCACCTGTTTCTCTGAAGGGGATGAAACAATAAATTTTTGTTTTGCGTAATAAATTAGCAATTAATTAGCAATGAAATAGGCCACCCGAAGGAACTCTCTGTCTGCTTTCGTTCCGGATATATGAATGTTGGCCTTTCTAGCTTAATATTAAGCTGGAATGGCCACCTGTTTTTCTGAAGGGGATGAAGGAATAAATTTTTGTTTTGCGTAATAAATTAGCAATTAATTAGCAATAAAATAGGCCACCGGAAGCAACTCTATCTACTTTCGTTCCGGATATATGAATGCTGGCCTTTCTAGCTTAATATTAAGCTGGAAAGCCACCTGTTTCTCTGAAGGGGATGAAGCAATAAATTTTTGTTTTACGTAATAAATTAGCAATTAATTAGCAATTAAATAGGCCACCCGAAGCAATTCTCTGTCTACTTTCGTTCCGGATATATGAATGTTGGCCTTTCTAGCTTAATATTAAGCTGGAATGGCCACCTGTTTTTCTGAAGGGGATGAAGGAATAAATTTTGCGTAATAAATTAGCAATTAATTAGCAATAAAATAGGCCACCGTAAGCAACTCTCTATCTACTTTCGTTCCGGATATATGAATGTTGGCCTTTCTAGCTTAATATTAAGCTGGAATGGCCACCTGTTTTTCTGAAGGGAATGAAGGAATAAATTTTTATTTTGCGTAATAAATTAGCAATTAATTAGCAATAAAATAGGCCACCGGAAGCAACTCTCTATCTACTTTCGTTCCGGATATATGAATGTTGGCCTTTCTAGCTTAATATTAAGCTGGAATGGCCACCTGTTTCTCTGAAGGGGATGAAGCAATAAATTTTTGTTTTGCGTAGTAAATTAGCAATTAATTATCAATGAAATAGGCCACCCGAAGCAACTCTCTGTCTACTTTCGTTCCGGATATATGAATGTTGGCCTTTCTAGCTTAATATTAAGCTGGAATGGCCACCTGCTTCCCTGAAGGGGATGAAGCAATAAATTTTTGTTTTGCGTAATAAATCAGCAATTAATTAGCAATGAAATAGGCCACCCGAAGCAACTCTCTGTCTACTTTCGTTCCGGATATATGAATGTTGGCCTTTCTAGCTTAATATTAAGCTGGAATGGCCAGCTGTTTCTCTGAAGGGGATGAAGCAATAAATTTTTGTTTTGCGTAATAAATTAGCAATTAATTAGCAATGAAATAGGCCACCCGAAGCAACTCTCTGTCTACTTTCGTTCCGGATATATGAATGTTGGCCTTTCTAGCTTAATATTAAGCTGGAATGGCCACCTGTTTCTCTGAAGGGGATGAAGCAATAAATTTTTGTTTTGCGTAATAAATTAGCAATTAATTAGCAATGAAATAGGCCACCCGAAGCAACTCTCTGTCAACTTTCGTTCCGGATATATGAATGTTGGCCTTTCTAGCTTAATATTAAGCTGGAATGGCCACCTGTTTCTCTGAAGGGGATGAAGCAATAAATTTTTGTTTTGCGTAATAAATTAGCAATTAATTAGCAATGAAATAGGCCACCCGAAGCAACTCTCTGTCTACTTTCGTTCCGGATATATGAATGTTGGCCTTTCTAGCTTAATATTAAGCTGGAATGGCCAGCTGTTTCTCTGAAGGGGATGAAGCAATAAATTTTTGTTTTGCGTAATAAATTAGCAATTAATTAGCAATGAAATAGGCCACCCGAAGCAACTGTCTGTCTACTTTCGTTCCGGATATATGAATGCTGGCCTTTCTAGCTTAATATTAAGCTGGAATGGCCACCTGTTTTTCTGAAGGGGATGAAGGAATACATTTTTGTTTTGAGCAATAAATTAGCAATTAATTAGCAATAAAATAGGCCACCGGAATCAACTCTCTATCTACTTTCGTTCCGGATATATGAATGTTGGCCTTTCTAGCTTAATATTAAGCTGGAATGGCCACCTGTTTCTCTGAAGGGGATGAAGCAATAAATGTTTGTTTTACGTAATAAATTAGCAATTAATTAGCAATGAAATAGGCCACCCGAAGCAACTCTCTGTCTACTTTCGTTCCGGATATATGAATGTTGGCCTTTCTAGCTTAATATTAAGCTGGAATGGCCACCTGTTTCTCTGAAGGGGATGAAGCAATAAATTTTTGTTTTGCGTAATAAATTAGCAATTAATTAGCAATGAAATAGGCCACCCGAAGCAACTCTCTGTCTACTTTCGTTACGGATATATGAATGTTGGCCTTTCTAGCTTAATATTAAGCTGAAATGGCCACCTGTTTCTCTGAAGGGGATGAAGCAATAAATTTTTGTTTTGCGTAATAAATTAGCAATTAATTAGCAATGAAATAGGCCACCCGAAGCAACTCTCTGTCTACTTTCGTTCCGGATATATGAATGTTGGCCTTTCTAGCTTAATATTAAGCTGGAATGGCCACCTGCTTCTCTGAAGGGGATGAAGCAATAAATTTTTGTTTTGCGTAATAAATCAGCAATTAATTAGCAATGAAATAGGCCACCCGAAGCAACTCTCTGTCTACTTTCGTTACGGATATATGAATGTTGGCCTTTCTAGCTTAATATTAAGCTGGAATGGCCACCTGTTTCTCTGAAGGGGATGAAGCAATAAATTTTTGTTTTGCGTAATAAATTAGCAATTAATTAGCAATGAAATAGGCCACCCGAAGCAACTCTCTGTCTACTTTCGTTCCGGATATATGAATGTTGGCCTTTCTAGCTTCATATTAAGCTGGAATGGCCACCTGCTTCCCTGAAGGGGATGAAGCAATAAATTTTTGTTTTGCGTAATAAATCAGCAATTAATTAGCAATGAAATAGGCCACCCGAAGCAACTCTCTGTCTACTTTCGTTCCGGATATATGAATGTTGGCCTTTCTAGCTTAATATTAAGCTGGAATGGCCAGCTGTTTCTCTGAAGGGGATGAAGCAATAAATTTTTGTTTTGCGTAATAAATTAGCAATTAATTAGCAATGAAATAGGCCACCCGAAGCAACTCTCTGTCTACTTTCGTTCCGGATATATGAATGTTGGCCTTTCTAGCTTAATATTAAGCTGGAATGGCCACCTGTTTCTCTGAAGGGGATGAAGCAATAAATTTTTGTTTTGCGTAATAAATTAGCAATTAATTAGCAATGAAATAGGCCACCCGAAGCAACTCTCTGTCAACTTTCGTTCCGGATATATGAATGTTGGCCTTTCTAGCTTAATATTAAGCTGGAATGGCCACCTGTTTCTCTGAAGGGGATGAAGCAATAAATTTTTGTTTTGCGTAATAAATTAGCAATTAATTAGCAATGAAATAGGCCACCCGAAGCAACTCTCTGTCTACTTTCGTTCCGGATATATGAATTTTGGCCTTTCTAGCTTAATATTAAGCTGGAATGGCCAGCTGTTTCTCTGAAGGGGATGAAGCAATAAATTTTTGTTTTGCGTAATAAATTAGCAATTAATTAGCAATGAAATAGGCCACCCGAAGCAACTCTCTGTCTACTTTCGTTCCGGATATATGAATGCTGGCCTTTCTAGCTTAATATTAAGCTGGAATGGCCACCTGTTTTTCTGAAGGGGATGAAGGAATACATTTTTGTTTTGAGCAATAAATTAGCAATTAATTAGCAATAAAATAGGCCACCGGAATCAACTCTCTATCTACTTTCGTTCCGGATATATGAATGTTGGCCTTTCTAGCTTAATATTAAGCTGGAATGGCCACCTGTTTCTCTGAAGGGGATGAAGCAATAAATGTTTGTTTTACGTAATAAATTAGCAATTAATTAGCAATGAAATAGGCCACCCGAAGCAACTCTCTGTCTACTTTCGTTCCGGATATATGAATGTTGGCCTTTCTAGCTTAATATTAAGCTGGAATGGCCACCTGTTTCTCTGAAGGGGATGAAGCAATAAATTTTTGTTTTGCGTAATAAATTAGCAATTAATTATCAATGAAATAGGCCACCCGAAGCAACTCTCTGTCTACTTTCGTTACGGATATATGAATGTTGGCCTTTCTAGCTTAATATTAAGCTGGAATGGCCACCTGTTTCTCTGAAGGGGATGAAGCAATAAATTTTTGTTTTCCGTAATAAATTAGCAATTAATTAGCAATGAAATAGGCCACCCGAAGCAACTCTCTGTCTACTTTCGTTCCGGATATATGAATGTTGGCCTTTCTAGCTTAATATTAAGCTGGAATGGCCACCTGCTTCTCTGAAGGGGATGAAGCAATAAATTTTTGTTTTGCGTAATAAATCAGCAATTAATTAGCAATGAAATAGGCCACCCGAAGCAACTCTCTGTCTACTTTCGTTCCGGATATATGAATGTTGGCCTTTCTAGCTTAATATTAAGCTGGAATGGCCAGCTGTTTCTCTGAAGGGGATGAAGCAATAAATTTTTGTTTTGCGTAATAAATTAGCAATTAATTAGCAATGAAATAGGCCACCCGAAGCAACTCTCTGTCTACTTTCGTTCCGGATATATGAATGTTGGTCTTTCTAGCTTAATATTAAGCTGGAATGGCCACCTGTTTCTCTGAAGGGGATGAAGCAATAAATTTTTGTTTTGCGTAATAAATTAGCAATTAATTAGCAATGAAATAGGCCACCCGAAGCAACTCTCTGTCTACTTTCGTTCCGGATATATGAATGTTGGCCTTTCTAGCTTAATATTAAGCTGGAATGGCCACCTGTTTCTCTGAAGGGGATGAAGCAATAAATTTTTGTTTTGCGTAATAAATTAGCAATTAATTAGCAATGAAATAGGCCACCCGAAGCAACTCTCTGTCTACTTTCGTTCCGGATATATGAATGTTGGCCTTTCTAGCTTAATATTAAGCTGGAATGGCCACCTGTTTCTCTGAAGGGGATGAAGCAATAAATTTTTGTTTTGCGTAATAAATTAGCAATTAATTAGCAATGAAATAGGCCACCCGAAGCAACTCTCTGTCTACTTTCGTTCCGGATATATGAATGTTGGCCTTTCTAGCTTAATATTAAGCTGGAATGGCCAGCTGTTTCTCTGAAGGGGATGAAGCAATAAATTTTTGTTTTGCGTAATAAATTAGCAATTAATTAGCAATGAAATAGGCCACCCGAAGCAACTCTCTGTCTACTTTCGTTCCGGATATATGAATGTTGGCCTTTCTAGCTTAATATTAAGCTGGAATGGCCACCTGTTTCTCTGAAGGGGATGAAGCAATAAATTTTTGTTTTGCGTAATAAATTAGCAATTAATTAGCAATGAAATAGGCCACCCGAAGCAACTCTCTGTCTACTTTCGTTACGGATATATGAATGTTGGCCTTTCTAGCTTAATATTAAGCTGGAATGGCCACCTGTTTTTCTGAAGAGGATGAAGGAATAAGTTTTTATTTTGCGTAATAAATTAGCAATTAATTAGCAATAATATAGGCCACCGGAAGCAACTCTCTATCTACTTTCGTTCCGGATATATGAATGTTGGCCTTTCTAGCTTAATATTAAGCTGGAATGGCCACCTGTTTCTCTGAAGGGGATGAAACAATAAATTTTTGTTTTGCGTAATAAATTAGCAATTAATTAGCAATGAAATAGGCCACCCGAAGCAACTCTCTGTCTACTTTCGTTCCGGATATATGAATGTTGGCCTTTCTAGCTTAATATTAAGCTGGAATGGCCACCTGTTTTTCTGAAGGGGATGAAGGAATAAATTTTTATTTTGCGTAATAAATTAGCAATTAATTAGCAATAAAATGGGCCACCGGAAGCAACTCTCTATCTACTTTCGTTCCGGATATATGAATGTTGGCCTTTCTAGCTTAATATTAAGCTGGAATGGCCACCTGCTTCTCTGAAGGGGATGAAGCAATAAATTTTTGTTTTGCGTAATAAATCAGCAATTAATTAGCAATGAAATAGGCCACCCGAAGCAACTCTCTGTCTACTTTCGTTCCGGATATATGAATGTTGGCCTTTCTAGCTTAATATTAAGCTGGAATGGCCAGCTGTTTCTCTGAAGGGGATGAAGCAATAAATTTTTGTTTTGCGTAATAAATTAGCAATTAATTAGCAATGAAATAGGCCACCCGAAGCAACTCTCTGTCTACTTTCGTTCCGGATATATGAATGCTGGCCTTTCTAGCTTAATATTAAGCTGGAATGGCCACCTGTTTTTCTGAAGGGGATGAAGGAATAAATTTTTATTTTGCGTAATAAATTAGCAATTAATTAGCAATAAAATAGGCCACAGGAAGCAACTCTCTATCTACCTTCGTTCCGGATATATGAATGTTGGCCTTTCTAGCTTAATATTAAGCTGGAATGGCCACCTGTTTCTCTGAAGGGGATGAAGCAATAAATTTTTGTTTTGCGTAATAAATTAGCAATTAATTATCAATGAAATAGGCCACCCGAAGCAACTCTCTGTCTACTTTCGTTCCGGATATATGAATGTTGGCCTTTCTAGCTTAATATTAAGCTGGAATGGCCAGCTGTTTCTCTGAAGGGGATGAAGCAATAAATTTTTGTTTTGCGTAATAAATTAGCAATTAATTAGCAATGAAATAGGCCACCCGAAGCAACTCTCTGTCTACTTTCGTTCCGGATATATGAATACCGGCCTTTCTAGCTTAATATTAAGCTGGAATGGCCACCTGTTTTTCTGAAGGGGATGAAGGAATAAATTTTTATTTTGCGTAATAAATTAGCAATTAATTAGCAATAAAATAGGCCACAGGAAGCAACTCTCTATCTACCTTCGTTCCGGATATATGAATGTTGGCCTTTCTAGCTTAATATTAAGCTGGAATGGCCACCTGTTTCTCTGAAGGGGATGAAGCAATAAATTTTTGTTTTGCGTAATAAATTAGCAATTAATTATCAATGAAATAGGCCACCCGAAGCAACTCTCTGTCTACTTTCGTTCCGGATATATGAATGTTGGCCTTTCTAGCTTAATATTAAGCTGGAATGGCCACCTGTTTTTCTGAAGGGGATGAAGGAATAAATTTTTATTTTGCGTAATAAATTAGCAATTAATTAGCAAAGAAATAGGCCACCCGAAGCAACTCTCTGTCTACTTTCGTTCCGGATATATGAATGTTGGCCTTTCTAGCTTAATATTAAGCTGGAATGGCCACCTGTTTCTCTGAAGGGGATGAAGCAATAAATTTTTGTTTTGCGTAATAAATTAGCAATTAATTAGCAATGAAATAGGCCACCCGAAGCAACTCTCTGTCTACTTTCGTTCCGGATATATGAATGCTGGCCTTTCTAGCTTAATATTAAGCTGGAATGGCCACCTGTTTTTCTGAAGGGGATGAAGGAATACATTTTTGTTTTGCGCAATAAATTAGCAATTAATTAGCAATAAAATAGGCCACCGGAATCAACTCTCTATCTACTTTCGTTCCGGATATATGAATGTTGGCCTTTCTAGCTTAATATTAAGCTGGAATGGCCACCTGTTTCTCTGAAGGGGATGAAGCAATAAATTTTTGTTTTGCGTAATAAATTAGCAATTAATTAGCAATGAAATAGGCCACCCGAAGCAACTCTCTGTCTACTTTCGTTACGGATATATGAATGTTGGCCTTTCTAGCTTAATATTAAGCTGGAATGGCCACCTGTTTCTCTGAAGGGGATGAAGCAATAAATTTTTGTTTTGCGTAATAAATTAGCAATTAATTAGCAATGAAATAGGCCACCCGAAGCAACTCTCTGTCTACTTTCGTTCCGGATATATGAATGTTGGCCTTTCTAGCTTAATATTAAGCTGGAATGGCCACCTGTTTCTCTGAAGGGGATGAAGCAACAAATTTCTAATTTGCGTAATAAATAAGCAATAAAATAGCAAAAAATATGGGGTGTGTCTCATGGCTCCCTTATGAAATGGTCTTTCTAGCTTAATATTAAGCTGGAATGGCCACCCGTTTTTCTGAAAGGGATGAAGGAATAAATTTTTATTTTGCGTAATAAATTAGCAATAAATTAGCAAAAAAATATGGGGTGTGTCTCATGGCTCCCCTATGAAATGGTCTTTCTAGCTTAATATTAAGCTGGAATGGCCACCTGTTTTTTTGAAGGGGATGAAGGAATAAATTTTTATTTTGCGTAATAAATTAGCAATAAATTAGCAAAAAAATATGGGGTGTGTCTCATGGCTCCCTTATGAAATGGTCTTTCTAGCTTAATATTAAGCTGGAATGGCCACCTGTTTTTCTGAAGGGGATGAAGGAATAAATTTTTATTTTGCGTAATAAATTAGCAATAAATTAACAAAAAAAATATGGGGTGTGTCTCATGGCTCCCTTATGAAATGGTCTTTCTAGCTTAATATTAAGCTGGAATGGCCACCTGTTTTTCTGAAGGGGATGAAGGAATAAATTTTTATTTTGCGTAATAAATTAGCAATAAATTAACAAAAAAAATATGGGGTGTGTCTCGTGGCTCCCTTCTGAAATGGTCTTTCTAGCTTAATATTAAGCTGGAATGGCCACCCGTTTTTCTGAAGGGGATGAAGGAATAAATTTTTATTTTGCGTAATAAATTAGCAATAAATTAGCAAAAAAATATGGGGTGTGTCTCATGGCTCCCTTATGAAATGGTCTTTCTAGCTTAATATTAAGCTGGAATGGCCACCCGTTTTTCTGAAAGGGATGAAGGAATAAATTTTTATTTTGCGTAATAAATTAGCAATAAATTAGCAAAAAAATATGGGGTGTGTCTCATGGCTCCCCTATGAAATGGTCTTTCTAGCTTAATATTAAGCTGGAATGGCCACCTGTTTTTTTGAAGGGGATGAAGGAATAAATTTTTATTTTGCGTAATAAATTAGCAATTAATTAGCAATAAAATAGGCCACAGGAAGCAACTCTCTATCTACCTTCGTTCCGGATATATGAATGTTGGCCTTTCTAGCTTAATATTAAGCTGGAATGGCCACCTGTTTCTCTGAAGGGGATGAAGCAATAAATTTTTGTTTTGCGTAATAAATTAGCAATTAATTATCAATGAAATAGGCCACCCGAATCAACTCTCTATCTACTTTCGTTCCGGATATATGAATGTTGGCCTTTCTAGCTTAATATTAAGCTGGAATGGCCACCTGTTTCTCTGAAGGGGATGAAGCAATAAATGTTTGTTTTACGTAATAAATTAGCAATTAATTAGCAATGAAATAGGCCACCCGAAGCAACTCTCTGTCTACTTTCGTTCCGGATATATGAATGTTGGCCTTTCTAGCTTAATATTAAGCTGGAATGGCCACCTGTTTCTCTGAAGGGGATGAAGCAATAAATTTTTGTTTTGCGTAATAAATTAGCAATTAATTATCAATGAAATAGGCCACCCGAAGCAACTCTCTGTCTACTTTCGTTACGGATATATGAATGTTGGCCTTTCTAGCTTAATATTAAGCTGGAATGGCCACCTGCTTCTCTGAAGGGGATGAAGCAATAAATTTTTGTTTTGCGTAATAAATCAGCAATTAATTAGCAATGAAATAGGCCACCCGAAGCAACTCTCTGTCTACTTTCGTTCCGGATATATGAATGTTGGCCTTTCTAGCTTAATATTAAGCTGGAATGGCCAGCTGTTTCTCTGAAGGGGATGAAGCAATAAATTTTTGTTTTGCGTAATAAATTAGCAATTAATTAGCAATGAAATAGGCCACCCGAAGCAACTCTCTGTCTACTTTCGTTCCGGATATATGAATGTTGGTCTTTCTAGCTTAATATTAAGCTGGAATGGCCACCTGTTTCTCTGAAGGGGATGAAGCAATAAATTTTTGTTTTGCGTAATAAATTAGCAATTAATTAGCAATGAAATAGGCCACCCGAAGCAACTCTCTGTCTACTTTCGTTCCGGATATATGAATGTTGGCCTTTCTAGCTTAATATTAAGCTGGAATGGCCACCTGTTTCTCTGAAGGGGATGAAGCAATAAATTTTTGTTTTGCGTAATAAATTAGCAATTAATTAGCAATGAAATAGGCCACCCGAAGCAACTCTCTGTCTACTTTCGTTCCGGATATATGAATGTTGGCCTTTCTAGCTTAATATTAAGCTGGAATGGCCACCTGTTTCTCTGAAGGGGATGAAGCAATAAATTTTTGTTTTGCGTAATAAATTAGCAATTAATTAGCAATGAAATAGGCCACCCGAAGCAACTCTCTGTCTACTTTCGTTCCGGATATATGAATGTTGGCCTTTCTAGCTTAATATTAAGCTGGAATGGCCAGCTGTTTCTCTGAAGGGGATGAAGCAATAAATTTTTGTTTTGCGTAATAAATTAGCAATTAATTAGCAATGAAATAGGCCACCCGAAGCAACTCTCTGTCTACTTTCGTTCCGGATATATGAATGTTGGCCTTTCTAGCTTAATATTAAGCTGGAATGGCCACCTGTTTCTCTGAAGGGGATGAAGCAATAAATTTTTGTTTTGCGTAATAAATTAGCAATTAATTAGCAATGAAATAGGCCACCCGAAGCAACTCTCTGTCTACTTTCGTTACGGATATATGAATGTTGGCCTTTCTAGCTTAATATTAAGCTGGAATGGCCACCTGTTTTTCTGAAGGGGATGAAGGAATAAGTTTTTATTTTGCGTAATAAATTAGCAATTAATTAGCAATAATATAGGCCACCGGAAGCAACTCTCTATCTACTTTCGTTCCGGATATATGAATGTTGGCCTTTCTAGCTTAATATTAAGCTGGAATGGCCACCTGTTTCTCTGAAGGGGATGAAACAATAAATTTTTGTTTTGCGTAATAAATTAGCAATTAATTAGCAATGAAATAGGCCACCCGAAGCAACTCTCTGTCTACTTTCGTTCCGGATATATGAATGTTGGCCTTTCTAGCTTAATATTAAGCTGGAATGGCCACCTGTTTTTCTGAAGGGGATGAAGGAATAAATTTTTATTTTGCGTAATAAATTAGCAATTAATTAGCAATAAAATGGGCCACCGGAAGCAACTCTCTATCTACTTTCGTTCCGGATATATGAATGTTGGCCTTTCTAGCTTAATATTAAGCTGGAATGGCCACCTGCTTCTCTGAAGGGGATGAAGCAATAAATTTTTGTTTTGCGTAATAAATCAGCAATTAATTAGCAATGAAATAGGCCACCCGAAGCAACTCTCTGTCTACTTTCGTTCCGGATATATGAATGTTGGCCTTTCTAGCTTAATATTAAGCTGGAATGGCCAGCTGTTTCTCTGAAGGGGATGAAGCAATAAATTTTTGTTTTGCGTAATAAATTAGCAATTAATTAGCAATGAAATAGGCCACCCGAAGCAACTCTCTGTCTACTTTCGTTCCGGATATATGAATGCTGGCCTTTCTAGCTTAATATTAAGCTGGAATGGCCACCTGTTTTTCTGAAGGGGATGAAGGAATAAATTTTTATTTTGCGTAATAAATTAGCAATTAATTAGCAATAAAATAGGCCACAGGAAGCAACTCTCTATCTACCTTCGTTCCGGATATATGAATGTTGGCCTTTCTAGCTTAATATTAAGCTGGAATGGCCACCTGTTTCTCTGAAGGGGATGAAGCAATAAATTTTTGTTTTGCGTAATAAATTAGCAATTAATTATCAATGAAATAGGCCACCCGAAGCAACTCTCTGTCTACTTTCGTTCCGGATATATGAATGTTGGCCTTTCTAGCTTAATATTAAGCTGGAATGGCCAGCTGTTTCTCTGAAGGGGATGAAGCAATAAATTTTTGTTTTGCGTAATAAATTAGCAATTAATTAGCAATGAAATAGGCCACCCGAAGCAACTCTCTGTCTACTTTCGTTCCGGATATATGAATGCTGGCCTTTCTAGCTTAATATTAAGCTGGAATGGCCACCTGTTTTTCTGAAGGGGATGAAGGAATAAATTTTTATTTTGCGTAATAAATTAGCAATTAATTAGCAATAAAATAGGCCACAGGAAGCAACTCTCTATCTACCTTCGTTCCGGATATATGAATGTTGGCCTTTCTAGCTTAATATTAAGCTGGAATGGCCACCTGTTTCTCTGAAGGGGATGAAGCAATAAATTTTTGTTTTGCGTAATAAATTAGCAATTAATTATCAATGAAATAGGCCACCCGAAGCAACTCTCTGTCTACTTTCGTTCCGGATATATGAATGTTGGCCTTTCTAGCTTAATATTAAGCTGGAATGGCCACCTGTTTTTCTGAAGGGGATGAAGGAATAAATTTTTATTTTGCGTAATAAATTAGCAATTAATTAGCAAAGAAATAGGCCACCCGAAGCAACTCTCTGTCTACTTTCGTTCCGGATATATGAATGTTGGCCTTTCTAGCTTAATATTAAGCTGGAATGGCCACCTGTTTCTCTGAAGGGGATGAAGCAATAAATTTTTGTTTTGCGTAATAAATTAGCAATTAATTAGCAATGAAATAGGCCACCCGAAGCAACTCTCTGTCTACTTTCGTTCCGGATATATGAATGCTGGCCTTTCTAGCTTAATATTAAGCTGGAATGGCCACCTGTTTTTCTGAAGGGGATGAAGGAATACATTTTTGTTTTGCGCAATAAATTAGCAATTAATTAGCAATAAAATAGGCCACCGGAATCAACTCTCTATCTACTTTCGTTCCGGATATATGAATGTTGGCCTTTCTAGCTTAATATTAAGCTGGAATGGCCACCTGTTTCTCTGAAGGGGATGAAGCAATAAATTTTTGTTTTGCGTAATAAATTAGCAATTAATTAGCAATGAAATAGGCCACCCGAAGCAACTCTCTGTCTACTTTCGTTACGGATATATGAATGTTGGCCTTTCTAGCTTAATATTAAGCTGGAATGGCCACCTGTTTCTCTGAAGGGGATGAAGCAATAAATTTTTGTTTTGCGTAATAAATTAGCAATTAATTAGCAATGAAATAGGCCACCCGAAGCAACTCTCTGTCTACTTTCGTTCCGGATATATGAATGTTGGCCTTTCTAGCTTAATATTAAGCTGGAATGGCCACCTGTTTCTCTGAAGGGGATGAAGCAACAAATTTCTAATTTGCGTAATAAATAAGCAATAAAATAGCAAAAAATATGGGGTGTGTCTCATGGCTCCCTTATGAAATGGTCTTTCTAGCTTAATATTAAGCTGGAATGGCCACCCGTTTTTCTGAAAGGGATGAAGGAATAAATTTTTATTTTGCGTAATAAATTAGCAATAAATTAGCAAAAAAATATGGGGTGTGTCTCATGGCTCCCCTATGAAATGGTCTTTCTAGCTTAATATTAAGCTGGAATGGCCACCTGTTTTTTTGAAGGGGATGAAGGAAT